>NW_007731694.1:48961-79614 GCF_000696425.1 Galeopterus variegatus
TTTTCATACCAATTTTCATCCATATGAATAGACGCTGGTGTTTATTCTAAAGCTTCCCTACCTGGAAGGGAAAAACTCAGTTGTCCTAAATCTTTAATTCCTAAAGAAACACTTTTATCCCAATCTCTTGCCTGGTACTTATGAGAGGAACACAATTTGAGCAAGAAAATCAGGAAAATAGAAGTTAGTGAGGCCAATGTTAAATAAAGGAATTTTCTCCAGGCCACAGAAATTGTTCCTGGTTCTCATTCTAGAATTCTCTCATGCAGAAAATAAATATTAGGGGTGGAAATACTCTTAAGAAATTGCTTCACTATCCTCAGGACTCTAATCTAATCTGGACAATTGCACTTAAGCCACTCCTGAGAGTTCATGTAAAGTGTAAAGAAAGCAAGTCTACAATGTCTCCTACTAAGGTGTCTCAGGGTGTTAAGGGTTGTCTTTATGATACCCTAAAGCACCTTCTATTGTTATTTATGACAGTACAAAAAATTACATCAGTTTTCTTCTTTGGCTAGTATCCCAGTACCAAATTAGAATAAACTAAACTGACTTTTAATTTTCTTCAAAACAACACTTATTGAATTCTTCCTTGAGTTTCTTCTTAGAAACTCAAAAAAGCTTTCGAGTGTTGTGTGTGTATGTATTTATTCTTGCTGCAAAATAAGATATGGAGGAATAGGAATTGATATTCCCTGAGACTGAAAAACTGAGAAGCAGGTTTAAAGTTATTTACTAAACCTCCATTTAAAGTTATTTACTAAACCTAAGGCCTACTATGTCTCTGCTACATGCCCTAGAGGGGACCTAGATCAGGAAAATCAGGTATATAGTACTTCTCTACTTGGATAGCTAGTAAGCATTTCAATGTGAATATGCCAAAAAAACAGATCTTTTAATTTCCTCTCTGGACTTCCCCATCTCTGAAAATACCACCATTCACCCAGTTGTCCAAAGCCCAAACCTAAGATTCATTTTTGGTTCTTCCCTCACCTTTATTCCCCAATATCCAATCCATCAGCAATTCCCACCACTGCCACCTCCAAAACATATCCCATCTGTCCACTTCACATCACCCTCACTGCAGGCCCAAGCTGTCACTGCCACTGCTCTGACCCCTGCAACAGCTTCTTAACTCCTCTCCCTGCTTCTGTTCTTGTCCCCTCCAGCCTGCTGTCCTAGCAGTCAAATGGAATCTTTCCAAAGCACAAATGAGATCCTACCACTCCACTGCATAAACCCTTCAACGGTGTCCCATTTTTCTTAGGATAAATCCAAACACCTTATCGTGCCCTTCAAGGCCCTACATGGGCTACCCACTTCCTTCGTCTCTACCTTGACTACCAGCATTCTCCCTCCAGTTCACGGGGCCCACTCATGCTGTTCTTATTTCAGTTCCTGGAGTGTGAAAGCCCCTTCCCTCTCGGGGCTGCTGAACTTAGTGTTCTTTCCATCAGCAGCATTCCTCTGCCAGCTTTGGTGTGGCTGGTTCACTCACCACTCAGGTCTGCTCCTCAAAGGTAATCGCCCCTGCTAAGGGAGTCCTCTGCCCTTACTCGCTCTCATGGCACCATTAAAATATCATCAGAGCACCTGCTACAGTCCTTATTTATTTATGTGCTTTCTTGTTTGTTGCTCCTCCACTAGAATGTAAGCTCCCTGAGGGCAGCGATGTTCTGTTTTCTCTATCCCAGTGTCTCTGGCCCTGAGCACAGCACTATATACACAGCTAGTGCTCAGGGAGTAGTCGTTGAACAAACATGCCCATGGAGTACGGACTGTGATTCTATCACATAGGGAGGCACTTAAAATGTCCTACTGCTCTGAAGCAAAATAAGAAATATTTTTTAAACCTTTCATTTTTCAAAAGCAAATTAAAATGCAAATTGGCTTAACTGGAGGAGCTGCTAAAAAAACTTCCTTTTCTAACAAGCTTCCCACTCTCAGAGCAGAATATTTAGTGTCACTTACCAGTCCCCACCAAGTGTGGGATAGCCTCCTGGTCCTAGCTTTGGGCCCGACCCTATCAGCAATGCACAGAATAGAGCAGAATCTCACCAAATTACACTACTGTGGGTCCCAACTTAGTTTTCCTGACTAAAAATTTAATTTGCAAAAGATGTTAACCACAAAGCCCTCAAATTCATTTCAGGCACACTGGGCACCTTGCAATTATCACTCCCATATAACCTACGGGGTTTGGGACAACTGGATTTCATGCAACAGCTGCCTCCTGCAGTAACTGTGGTATGTTGGAATGGACAGATTTCAAGCTATCTTTCAGAGACCCCAGATGAATTGTCAACACAGAGGCTAAAATCTCCAAAAGTGACAGGAGCTAGGATGAAGGCAGAAAACAAAAGGGAAGTAAGGAAAATGTAATAAAGAGCATCCCACTTCTGTGGGCATGTGCCAAGGCACAGCCAGTGGATTCCTGAATGACTGAGCAAGGTGGGCCCATTTATTTCATGTCTGGGCCATCGTTCCAGACTCTGGGGTCCTTCATCTTGTAAAACAGTGAAGGACTTGACAACCTGACAAGTACTACTCTGAACAATGTCAAAGGAGCAGCTTCTTTGCCATCTCAGGTAAACCACATTTTAAATATGCTATTGTCACATTATTAAGGGCTGCTTTCTAATTTCTCAGGAGAAAAATGGGTTAATCTCTTTCTAAATGAATTATAAACTTTTACTTTATTAAACAGACTATAGCCACATTTTAAATATGCTATTGTCACATTATTAAGGGCTGCTTTCTAATTTCTCAGGGGAAAAATGGGTTAATCTCTTTCTAAATGAATTATAAACTTTTACTTTATTAAACAGACTATATTGAACATAATTTACCGATTGTTTATAGCTTAGGCTCATCGTAATCAAGTGAAATAATTATTTTGTGTCCTTAACATGGCTGATGGCCTTTCTTAATAGCTCCAGGGCACACTGTCTTTTCAATTTTTCTGACTTCAGGGTTTGGTTTATTTTTCAGCTCTCAACCAGAGTGTTTTACTTTTGTTTGTGCAGTTTGCAATCCCCATCTTTCTCCCACCTTCTAATGTGCTGTCATCTAGAAATCCTAATTACCAGAACAATTAGAACTATTCCAACATAAGAGCAAATACACTTTGTTATTATCCTTTTTGATGAAGACATGAATTTAGTGTTTTGGCTTTGTGACATCTATTTTGGCTGTTGTGAGGCCTTTGATTATTATTAGATTATCAATTATCTTTTAACTGTTCATGATACTAAAAAAGTGACCTCCAGATAAATGAAATACTGCTATGGTTGAAATTTCTGTCTAAAATCTATTTGGCTTGAGGAAGGCATATAGACAAACAAACAGTGAAATGTGGCATTTCCAGGCCATATGCAATGTGCTGATGTGGTCAGGTGGTTACAACCTGTGGTGCTAACTGTCTTTGTTTTCAGTAGCACCATTACTGAATGTCACTTCTTTGCAAACTCACTCCCCTACTTAGTTCTGCCAGAATCATCATGGAAAACCATTGCACACTGAAATCCTCAAGTCTGATTCTTCTTTGAGGCTTTTTTTTCTTTAATTTTAGAAGCAAAGAGGCATTAATTTTTTAAACTACTTTAAAATCTTTAAACTACTTAATATTAAACAACAATAAAAACAATGAACATCAGTGCTCAAAGGTGAGCTGTATGAAAACTGCTAATGTGGTCCTCAGAAAATATAAAAAATGAAATTGCATGAAATGATATAATTAATTCATGGTGGAAATTCCAACTGCGTAGCTGAATATTGTTTTCGCAACCATCTTTTAGCTACATTTCCTCTCTGCAATGTAAAAAACAAAAACAAAAAGGTAATCTACTACACTGATTATCATTATAGTCAACTTTCAAATACAAATGTAAGGGACAGATAATACCTAATTGAGAATTCAAAAATTGTTTCTCCTTGCTTTGGGCAAGAAGAGAAATCACTCACTGACACTAACACCAGATTCTAGCTTTGACCTTTCTCTGGCTGTATCCCTCAGATAACCAGCTGAGAGGTAGAGAAAATAAAACTTCAAAATTCTTGTGGATGATCCAAAAAGTGATAATTGAGAATTAATTTGCTAAATGATATTCCAATGATATGTCCCAAAACTAAAATCAATACCCTTTTCTCTTCACGTTTTTCTCTCTCCTACTCTCAAGGAAATAATTCAGTCACCAGCAAGAGGCTCCCACGGGATCCAATATGGTAACCATGTAAGGACCTGGGGCAGGTATTTAATATTCAATAGCAGTAAGGTATTAGGACATTTGCAGAAATAAGGTAGAAGAAAAAAATCCAAATGTATAAAGAGGGCACTCACTTAAAAGCAGAGGTCTTTAAACAATGCACTTCTAGGGCATGAGCATTTTATAAACTTAATTTTAGGATCACAGAGTGTTGGGGAAACATCTGGGAGAGTGGGTTTGGTCAAGTGGCTAAGAGCATAGACTCTGGAACCAGAATGTCTGAGTTTCAGTCCCCACTTATACTAGCTGGGTGACCATGGGAAAATTACTTAACCCCCATCTCAGTTTCCTCATCTAAAAAACGGAAATAGTAATAGCACCTATCTCATCAGATTGTCATGAAAATTAAATCATCTACTATAATGTACTCAGAACAATTCTCAGAAAATTATAAGGTGCTACATGAGTATTGGCTAAAAAGCAGCCATTATAGAAAGATCCCTAAAATGGGCTTTTGGTCAAAGTAGTTAATGCCGTGGCTGAAAGGAAGCTCAGAAACCTGACTAAACAATTTGACAACTGAGGATAAAACTCGACAGGCAATTTCCTCTGGGTATTCTTAACCCTAACTGTAACCAGGATTGCAACAAATGAATTTCTGTGGCCAGTGCTTAAACTTAATCCGGAGCACTGAGCCTTGTTTGCAGCCTGCCTAGAATGATGGCAGATCCTCACCACGGAAGTGACCCTGAAGATGTGGCTGGCTGAGCACAAAGTGCTTCATAATGACAGAAACTGTTCAGCTGTGATGTGCATGTAACGGCGTAAGAAACCACTGCCACACAATGACAAGCGACTTGAGAAATCACTGTCACCACCACAAGAACAAGCCAGAGAGGGTCTGGCTGCTCCTGAATCCAGACCTCGCAGCACAAATACTTTTACTGTTGCCACACTGTCCTTTTCCTTGCCCTCTATGTCCCTGGCAAATGCATTTATTAGCATGCTCTCACTATTTGTCTATTTCAATATTTTTTTACAGTCAATTTCCTGGACCAGACTCAATTTCCAGTCAATTTCCTGGGCATTAGACTCATCTGCATGTGGAAAGATCCAGGTTTTAGGGCTCTACCAAGTTGAAGTAGAACCTCTTGGGATAGAGCCTGATATCGTGGAATTTTGAACAAGGAACCCAGAAGACACATAGAGATGCTATGTTGGAGAATCACCTTGACACATGCAGCTTTTAAAGTTAGCCCTACTGAGATTCTGGACCAGATGATTCTTTGTAATGGGAGCTGCCCTGTGCACTGTATCCCTGGCCTCAACCGACTAGATACCAGTAACACCCCAGTTGTGACAACCCAAAACATCTCTAGATATTGCCAACTGTCACTTGGGGGTATAACTGTGCCTGGTTAAAACCATTGAGCTAACACACATGGGACTGAGGGTATACGACTGTCTTAGTGAAGCTATGAAGTTCCAGTACTTACCTATGTGCTTCCTTGTGTAAATGGGTTCAAGTCAGCCAGGTCTCATGTATTTCCTATAATATCTTTTATGAGGTTGGACTCAACTTGTTGCTAGCTACTCTAACATCAAATCAGAACAAATGAGTTTTAAGTCAGGGAGCAAGCCTTTGTTCTCATAGATGATCTGATCTCTGATGCTTGGTTATTCTAACTATGAAAAGAATTAATTATATTGCATTTAGTGGTTTTAAAAATCCATGCTTGTGTAACTATAACACAAAAAGGGCAACTTGTTTTTCATAAGTAAAGAGCAAGCCCGTATGTTTATAGGTGAACAGGGACTAATAATATTACTATAGCTATCATTTTTAGTATGTTTACCATATGTCAGCTAATGAGCTAAGTGCTTCATATGGATTATTTCCATTAATTCTCTTAATATCCCCATAGCATTATTATTATGATTTTATTATAATAAAAGTAAAGGTTTAATGATATTGAGTAACTAATCCATGATAACACAATTATATTAAGGTTGTAGTCAATTTAGTCTTAAAACATGCTGAATAAAGATCAGAAAAAGGGAATATTCCGTAAGTCATTTTATAGGATTAAAAATCTCATAGCATAATTTAGGAAAAGACAAAGACTACTCTCATTCATGAGCATAAATTTAAAAAACAAAATAATGGCAATCTGAATCCAAGAGTATTGTATCATAATCTCATTGAGCACAAGGGAATATTCCGTAAGTCATTTTATAGGATTAAAAATCTCATAGCATAATTTAGGAAAAGACAAAGACTACTCTCATTCATGAGCATAAACTTAAAAAACAAAATAATGGCAATCTGAATCCAAGAGTATTGTATCATAATCTCATTGAGCACATTCTAGGAATTTTAAGATTGGTGCAATATCACATAATATATTCATGTATTCAATCACATTAATGGAATAAAGTAGAAAAACCATACGATGATCTTAAATGCAGAAAAAGCATTTGAATAATCATTTGTCAAAAAAACCAAAAATGACAATTCTAGCAAACTAGGAATTTAAGGGAGCTTTCTTTAGTCATATTCAATGATAAAATACTGGAAGCAGTCCCTTTAAAAATTAGAACAAGCCATGTATATTCACTATTGTTAGTTCTATTCAATATTTTACTGTGTGATACAGCAAAAGAAAAACAACTGTCATTATTTGCAGACTATAATCTTTTGCATAAAAATTCCACATGAACCTCAAAGCAAATGAACTATTAAGAATTTCACAAAGTGGCTAGTTTTTTGACATGCAAAAAAGCAAAAGCATTTCTATATCCCAGTAGTAAAAGATTATTAAACAAAGTTTTAAAAAATAAGAGCATGGCAACAACAAGAAAGAAAACTAGGAAAATATATTAACAAAAGATTACAGGGCATTTTATTTTTACTTTACCATTTTGAACATTGAGTTAATAATACTCCTCAGCTCTCGGTCCATCAATCAACACTGGCCCATTTTCTCTCATCCTTGTTTCCATTCCACAGCATGCACAGAAAAACATCCTCATGTGTTTGATGTGCTTCCTTTTGTTTGCCTGAGTTCTTGTGAAGTGTAGATCACTGTTTTATATGCAGGTACATTTATCTAATGTAAATGGTAATGTGCTATTGATTTCATTCTTCCTTTTAGTTAGCATTATGTTTTAAAAATCTATCAATTTCAGAAGAAAATCATAACCTTTACCGAAAGACATTAAAGACCTGAGTAAATGTACCACGATCAAAGATAAACAAGATATTGTGCAGATGTCAATTATCCTTAAATGAATCTATCAATTCAGCACAATGCAATGAAACCATCCCGTGTGTGTGTGTAACTTGATAAGTTAATTCTAAAAATTACATGAAAGATAAAAAGAGCAAGAATAGATGAGACACTTGAAGAAAGAAGAATAGGAAATAGGGAGGGAGCACTTACCCCACCACATGAAAAGATACTTTGAAATTATGCTGAGTGAAAGAGGCCAGGCACCAAAAGACAAATGCTACCTGATCGCACATCTATGTGGAATCTAAAAAAAAATCAAACTCATACAGGCAGAGAGTAGAATGGTTGTGCACGTGCACGTGCGCGCGCGCACACACACACACACACACACACAGAATCTTGACACTGACAGAGGTAAAGGTATAAATCACTACAATAACGCGTGCGCGCGCGCACACACACACACACACAGAATCTTGACACTGACAGAGGTAAAGGTATAAATCACTACAATATGGGATGCTAAAACAACTTCAGCACATGAGTAAACAATAAAACAAGACCCCCCACTTCACAACTCACGAAACAATCAATTCCAGTAAATTAAACATTTCAACGTAAAAAGAAAAATTTTCAAAATTTTAGAAGAAAATAAGAATGTTTTTGACACTGTGGTAGATAAAGATGACTTCAATAGGGAATTTTTTAAAATCATATATCTTAAAAGAAAGGTTAATACATCAGATTGCATTAAAATTAAAAATAAAGTTTCACCAAAAAACAGGTTAAGTAAGACATAAGCCATAATTTGGGAGATCTTTGTAACATATAACAAACAGGTTAACAGTTATAATCTCCAAATTACATCTATGAATTATTTAGAAAAGGAACCAATATAAAAATGGTAACCTAATATAAAAATGGGAAAGAAAGACATGAGCAGGTATTTTGAAGAAAAAAGAAACAACACAGATGTGTAATAAATATATTAAAAAGATGGTCAACCTTGATGGTAATAAAAATTAAAGACAGTGTGACACCACTTCACCCCATCAGATTTGCAAAAAAAGTGAAAGACTACCAACCTCAGTATAGCAGGGACATAGAACAAGGAGGGCTTGTGCACTGATGATGGGAACGCTAACTTGTATAAACACCACTTTGGAACACATTTGCCATATATGATGTGGATGAAGATGAATATAGCCCATTTGGCCCATTGATGTCACTTCAGTATAAACCCTGCAGAAATTCTTAATGTAACTATAAGAATATCCATACCAGTATAGTATAAAATAGCACACACTACAAACATGCACACAAAAAACGCAAACTGTCCCGACAGGAAAAATGCATTGTGAAAGATGTATACATTGGAATATCATAGAACAGTTGAAAATGAATTAATGAGAACTATATACATTAACTATACACACAAATGAAACTCATAATGTTAAGTAATAAAACAAGGTAACCAAACTAATACACTATTTGTTATATCTAATACATGAATTGTTTATTAGTGTCTAGAGAAATCTCTCTACATAGCAAACCCTACAGAGAAGCAAGAGAATGATAAATTTTGGTTGGAGGTTACCTCTGGGAAGGAGGGATAGAAATGCAATGGGCGGGGGTGCGGAACACAGTTATTGGTAATTTCCTGTTGCTTTAGCTGAATAATAAATACATGGGTGTTCATTTTATCTTTTTTCTTTGTACCTTACATATAGGTACTAGATATTTTTACATGTATGAAATGTCTCATAAAATTGCCAAGGTTCCACACCAAACTATTTTCAAAAAGGTTTCCATGAGATTGGTCAATGTTGCTCTATATTAAGGGAAGGAGATAGTTTTAGAGACATGGAAATATAGGGAAGAATACATGGATTCCACTGAGTTCTAACACCTTCTGGAGTAAGTACACTTTGAAATCTTAAATGAGCAAATGACAAAAGCCCTTGGAGCTAACACGAACTATAAACATAAGAACCACCAAGACACTAGAGGTGATTTGCAGAGCAATCTTCTGAAGCTGTGCCTGGCAAACAATCAACAACCAGTGAATTTCACTGTGGGCAAATACAAAACAATATTTTTTTACTGGAAAAATAATCTACATTCTACTGGCTGCTTGATGGGCTTTCTCTCAGGTGCAAATAACTTAGAAAAGAGACCTGATGACATCACAAACTATTTTTGAAGACATTGACCCAGTATGGTATTACCTAGAAAAACGGCCAACAAAATGTCAACTACCATCAGAAAAGGTGCAAAATATTATCTTCAGATTTTGGAGAATGAGGGTGCCTCTGCATGTGAAACACTGTGCACTTCAAATTGGTGCACTTGAAGAAAAATGTAATGGAGGTGCAGAAGACACAAAAAGACAAGTATAATGATCAGGGGGCTGACGTTGCGTCCAATGAGGTCACACTAAAATATGAGAGTTTGCCAATAAGGAAGATGAGATCTAGAAGGGAATGCCACTGAAGCGCATCAGCTAATCCAAAGGTATGGACAAGGTAACCATCTACCTGTGGAACGGAGCGTCTCCAAGCTTGAGAGAAGGAAGGGGAAACTAATATATTGACAGCCTGAAATGAACTACCTACTGAATAAGGTACTTTCTCACACATCGTTTTAGTTTTAAAACACTAAAAGTAATTTTTATATAGAGTAAACCATGTGGAACTCATTCCTCTAAAAGATGTAACAGAATCAATATGGTATAAATTGGCTACTTCTCATTTTTACTTTTTTTTACCCTTGTTCACACTCCTACCACTGCATTTATTTATTTACACATCTATCTTCCCTAATGTCCTTTAACCTCTCAAAGTATCATGACTTCTTTTTCATCATATATGTTCAGCACACAACACCAGGCAAGTTTTAGGCACTTAATTGAATGACATGCAAATCCAAACATGCATTAATGATCTGCTAACGAAATAAGGGGTTTGGGGGGGCCATGCCTAACCTTTGATACTAATGTCCAAAAAAAGTCACACAAGGATGCTCTTCTGTAACAATGGATTCCTGTGGGAAGCAGCAAGCAGGGTAGTATGAGGTCCCCTGGGTCCAACCCCAGGTGGCAGTTTTATGCTCAGTAGACACTAACAGAAAATAAACATCTGAGTATAGAAAACATAAAACACATCTCTATGCAGCAGATGTCAATGATTTGGAGGGTCCCCTTTCATCCAGAATGTTTGCATAAATCAAAGACTGATGAAGGAAAAAGTCAATACAGGTTTCAGCCAATGGACAAACCAGTTAAAGCGTTGATCAATAAACTAATTTGATGCAGCCAAGTCAATGGGCTTTATTTCCAGAGCTGCAAGACAAAATTAATTTAGGCCAAAGAGTTGGATTCTATTGATTTTTCTATTCTCACTTCGTATAAGCCAGACATTGAAAAGCTAATTAATTTGATGTGGAATTATTGCAACTAGAAAAGGCTTCACATCTCATTGAATATAAGTGGTTTCCATGGCCAAAAATTCCTGGAAAAGATGGTTGACTCTATCACAAGCCTGATTCCATGGTCACCTGGAAACACAATTTAAATGGAGCATTGTTGCAAAGCTCAGGAGTGGGCATCTTCAGGGAAGGAAAAGTCTTGGAATGCAATTTTCCTCAGA
Organism: Galeopterus variegatus; assembly: GCF_000696425.1. Classification (NCBI taxonomy): domain Eukaryota; kingdom Metazoa; phylum Chordata; class Mammalia; order Dermoptera; family Cynocephalidae; genus Galeopterus; species Galeopterus variegatus. Next base: position 60,047 of record NW_007731694.1, read on the forward strand.
CAGATGATGAAGCTACAGGATGAGTCCTGCCAGGTTAAACGTGGGAGTGCTGTTTTGAAAACTACATTTTTAGTTCAGTAATATCCTTTGTGCTCCCAAGATACCAAGCTGCTCTTCCTTCTATCTAAATGCAGCCACTTGGCTTTTTTCCTGCTGTACGAGTAGTCTTTTTACATCTGCACCTATGATTTGTATGATTCTCACAAGCTCCTACTTGTGACACTCATCTTGGCTTTCCCTAAAAAATTATTCAGTCACAAAGGGAATGTGAACTTACTCTCATCTGAAAGTGCATAATTAATAGTTGTGAGGCACCTCTGAGTTAAACAAAAAAGCCAACATTTTACAAGTACATAAATCTGCAGTAAGGCAAGGGTAGCTGTGTAAGTGAGGGTAATCCACTGACTTAGTAGGAGAAATAATTTCTATCTCCAATAAGTCTAGTTGTTTGTTACCTAAAATATCTCGACAGATTACTTGCTGATGCAAAAACCTCCCCTGGCCCCCCAACTACCCAGTAAATTAGAGCACCATTAAAAGTGCAAATCTGATCATCAGGGTCTGTCTTCAGAAGCTAAGAAAGGAATCCTGTAGCTCTACAGAACTTATTATCTCAGATTTTAAACCTTTCTCTGAAGAGGCTGACTTTATTATTGCAAAGAAATAGTTTATTAAAAAAATTTTCTTTGAGCTATATGACAATCCTTAGTGACTCCTATACTTTGCTAATGTAGGGTACTTATTAGGCTGAAGAAATATTTCCTTGTGTCCTGAGAGGAAATAAAATTATAAGTCTTCTGGGGACCCTATTGGCATAACTCTTAAAAGCGCTTAGACACATTGAAAGATCAGCCTCTTAGGCCTCCTGCATCAACTGCTTCAATGATTTTCTAAGAGAATGCTAGAAAACACGAAGGATCAGAGTGGGAAAAAAAAAAAAAAAAGAAACAAACTCCTGCAGTATCCTGTCCCTAAACATAAAGTATTGTTTCTTTCCCAAGATTTTCAAGCAACTGGCCAATTTGTGGAGGTGCTGCTTTTGGAATTCTCAGGTTTGAACAGTAAAGAATTTCAGCATCTTCAGGGAATAAAGTCACAGGATGTTCAAGTCACATTTGGGTACCTGGTAGGTCGTGTTATCTCAGGTATTTGAAAAACTTTTGGTGAAAAGTTTAGTGTGGTACCCTATGAAATTATGTTAATAACTTCACATCTTTCTTTTCATTAAAATATTTCCCCTAAACTACAACTGATTATTAGTCACTTTTAAAAAAACGTAGTCACAGAAAAATCCTCTGATTTAATTGGGTCTATGTGAATGATAGAAAATAATAAAAATCAAGTAATCTTAGAATTGGAACACACCTGAAAAGTTTTTTTTCTTTAGGGAAAAAAAGCCCTGAATAAATTTAGATCAAGGTTTTGCCTCCACATGGACATTTATTTTGTCTTAAACGGATGTAAGAAGACCCAGGAACGTGGGTCTGAGGCATTTTGTTTTAGTCATTGCCTCAACAAGAGGATTTCATTTATCCAAGATATCTGGATGAGGATGATTAAAGTCTTCAAGTATAGATCTTAATAGCTGAACACAAAAACAACTTTCATTAAAAAAAAAGTAATATAGAAAAAGCTAAATCTTTCTTCAGGCTTGGATGAGGATGATTAAAGTCTTCAAGTATAGATCTTAATAGCTGCACACAAAAACAACTTTCATTAAAAAAAAAGTAATATAGAAAAAGCTAAATCTTTCTTCAGGCAGAGCTTGTTAAACCCAAGATAGCACCTATCATTATTAATAATAACTGAGTGCTCACATGTTAAGTACTGATGTGTCATTTGATACGGACTCAGATCTTAACTTGAACGCAATAAAAGAAAGGGAGACAGAGGTAGGGCAGGAAGGAAATGTCCCATAGACTAACTGTATGATGAACATACATCTTTTTTGATAATTCCAGATTATTCAGGAGTATCGAGGTGGACTCCAACTACTAAAAGACAAAGACACAAGCCCTCTCCCAAGGAGCTTACTATAAAAAGATAATACGTGGCAGCATGTTATACCTGATGATTGGGATAGACAAGGGGGAGGAGGTGAGGTTAGAGATCTCTGCGTCAGGGAAAAGGAAGGATTTCAGAAAGGCTTCACCAAAATAGCGTTTCCTCCATGAGCACTGCTGGTCTACTCAAGACCTGCCCTTCGCCATTCTCCTTTGGTCAGAGCTCCTAACCAGAATAAGGCTGCCCAGCAGGAATGGAGGAAAGGACATGCAGCCATGTTACTCCTTTAATGTCAGACTCCAGATAAAAAATGACAAAATGGTGAGTATCAACCTAGCAAAAGGTTCAGGCCCAACAGCTGGCATCAGAAAACACACCGTAGGGTGTAGAAGATGACACAGGGTTACTTTGTTGAGTGTTTACTTCTGAATAACTACCAGTTATGATCTCCCTCTTGAGTTCTTTGCAAACAGCAGGGTTTCTCTTGTCTCTCTGATTTCAGATTTAACCAATTCAGGAGCTGAGTTAGACTACAAGTGTCTCCATCTGCCAAGCAAGAAGACTGAACTATTTGACCTCTACAGAAAATGGATAGAGACTACAATTTCTCCTTCTAGATTTTACATCCTTCAAAGCCATAACACAAGCAAGAACATTTATCTTGAGAAGCCTCATTAACAGAAACATCTTAAACAATTCTATATCTCCCCTAGGGGACTATTAAGTGACTCACACAAACGGGGTATTCAATAGAGTTGCTAAATAAATAAAACACTGTCAATATCAACACTAGCACGCAAGATTTAGTCATGGTTCCTGAAGAAATATTTCCTTGCCAGCAGGCCAGGTGGGGCTTCAAAGAGAAGGGGCCTAACAGGCTTGAGAGTCAAGGACAAGCTCCTTCCATGCAGCTCATTCAGGCAGAGGGAAGAGCATACATCGAGCTATGGTCACCTAGTTAGCTGGTCTATACTGGCCAGCAGTCTGGAGGGCTGAGGAAGCAGACAAGGCTGGCAACCTGGGCTGAGAAGGGCCTTGTACAGACTGCCAAACAGTTTAAACTCTGTTTTGAGTACATAGAAATTTGAAGTGGTTCAAGCAGAGAAGTCCCACAATCAGGTTTTTAGACAAGTAAGTCTGCAGGCAGTGTAACACGACCTCACCTACCAACGACCGAGCAAGCTCTACGTGCCAAGCAATGTATTAAGGGCCTGACATGCCTTGTCCTCACAACAGTCCTATCAGGTAGACGCAGTTGGTCACTCGTCTTATAGGTAAGGAAATGGGAGTTTGGTGAGATTAAGACTTGTCCAAGGTGTCATGGCAGAGCTGGAATGCAAACAGGGGTCTGATTTCAATGCCTGTGCTCTTAACCACTGTGCTCTGCTGCCTTCACCCTTTAGGAGGAACGAGGAGAGAAGGTCAGGGACAGGAAGGGCAGCTAGCAGTCTGCTGCACTACTGCAGCCCAGAGACGAGAGGTGTTGAACCAGGGCGAGGAGAGTGGGACTTTGACAGCAAGGTATACTGAATGGCCAAGAGCTACAGTTTCTGAGAAGGCAAGTGGGAAGCAGTTTACTGAAACTGTGCTGTATATGAAATGGAATTGTTATAAAGATGAATGGAAGTTGCAGTGCACTGAAGGGAAACAAAATCTTAAGGGGAAGAGCACAATATCAGTGATCATCCATTACCACCAACCTCAAGTGGGTAATTTGATTATTCTTGTCTAAATGTGTGTGTTTCCAAGCAGATCTTCCACATTTTATGTGAGTAAGTTAAACCTCCTTTAAACTCCATCCATTTTTCTTTGTTCTGCTTCTAAACACATCTGATAATTGGGTTACTTTGAAGCTCTACCTAACAGATGCAACTGATATAAATAGGGGATTTTCTAGTCATCAGAAAATGTTTCTAAAAAATTAACAAACTGATACTCTGATTGATCAACTCCTGTGGAGTTTGGTCCGCATGAATTAGGGCCTAATCAGCTCTACATGATTATAATTCGAAGTGAGCATGTGATCTTTTGAGTGGTGCCTTCCAGGGCTCACAGTACTTCCTTACGGCTAGCATGGGGGTTATATGAAGCAAGACCTAACCCCAGTCACCTCCTCCCTCCCTCCCTGCCAAGAGATTGCCTGGTTGTTATATTCCCTAGGCCTTCCCTTTCATCATTTAGTAATTCCAGCTCAGCTCAATTTTGGTTATATATCTCCCATTTATACCATCAATTCTTTTGGAAAACTCATCACACATCCCCAACAGCCAGCTTGAAAGTAAACTTTTGATCACTTATAACTCAGAGTCTATTTCGTACCCCTGGCCTGATTGGACAAAAGCTACTACTGAGGATGTGTTCGTTGAATTTCTACCTCTTTTGTGCTTCTCTGGTCCTGCTAACAAGACCCTATTTTTACCAGCATGCTGGATCCTCCACAGAACAAAGAATTAGACATGACTATCAAAATCTCATCCTTCTCGCTTCTTTGGAGCTTCTTTTTATTGACAAGCCAAGGAGCAGCCTGGGCCCCTGCCCAGCTCTTAGAAACAACTGGTGTCTGGATCGGATCTCACAGAGGCACCACCTGACACCGCAGCAGGTGCCTTGCTCGTCTTCAAGGCTTTCCAAAAAGAAACGAGCTGGACTTTGCCATGATTCAGTCCCCTGTGGCCTAGCTGAGAAGTTTGCCTAAAGGTCATAACAGCACATTTCATCAGAACCTCCCAGAGGCTTTAACCTGCTCATTTCAGAAGGACGTGGCTTGGCCTCGTCCTAAGTGTGTAGGGACAGAGAAAGCTCACACATGCCCTCCAGCAAGTCCAGTCTGTATGTGCCCACTCATGTTCTTCACCTCTCCCGGTGAGGGCTGGACTGCAGCAAGGGAAGGGGTGAGTCTCCGGCAGTGCCCAGGCCCAAGGTTTCGAGCCCCGTCCCCCTGTCTTAACCCCATGTGCCAGCCTGAGATTGTTATTCGCTCTTCAGCTTCTGTGTTCCCAGTTTTAATACGTGTACTGCATATAAATCCTGCATATTTGAAAAGCTAGCCCCAAACCAGCACTGCTCAGAACCAATCATTACAAACACGAAGACCAACAACTTGGACTTTACTNAAAACACACCGTAGGGTGTAGAAGATGACACAGGGTTACTTTGTTGAGTGTTTACTTCTGAATAACTACCAGTTATGATCTCCCTCTTGAGTTCTTTGCAAACAGCAGGGTTTCTCTTGTCTCTCTGATTTCAGATTTAACCAATTCAGGAGCTGAGTTAGACTACAAGTGTCTCCATCTGCCAAGCAAGAAGACTGAACTATTTGGCCTCTACAGAAAATGGATAGAGACTACAATTTCTCCTTCTAGATTTTACATCCTTCAAAGCCATAACACAAGCAAGAACATTTATCTTGAGAAGCCTCATTAACAGAAACATCTTAAACAACTCTATATCTCCCCTAGGGGACTATTAAGTGACTTACACAAAAGGGGTATTCAATAGAGTTGCTAAATAAATAAAACACTGTCAATATCAACACTAGCACGCAAGATTAAGTCATGGTTCACTTTTAAGAAGTCTGTTCTGATGACCACATGGTGACATGAAAAGACAGATAAGTTTTAAGATGTGGAAACCCTATCACAATCACTAACCATATCAAGCTAGGGAACAAGGGAGTCCTGGGGCTGGTTGCTATGACTGACTTGTCTAGGTAAAGTAATTCCCATATTCACATCTCGATCGAGCCCCTATAGTGTGCATGATATAAATAAGATATGATAAATAATACACAGAGGAGCCCACAAAAATACCCATGCAACCACAGGTAATCAATCTAACAGAGATAAGTGAGTCATGACCCAGCCCAGCAGGCTAGGTGGGGCTTCACAGAGAAGGGGTCTAACAGGCTTGAGAGTCAAGGACAAGCTCCTTCCATGCAGCTCAGTCAGGCAGAGGGAAGAGCATACATCGAGCTATGGTCACCTAGTTAGCTGGTCTATACTGACCAGCAGTCTGGAGGGCTGAGGAAGCAGACAAGGCTGGCAACCTGGGCTGAGAAGGTCCTTGTACAGACTGCCAAACAGTTTAAACTCTGTTTTGAGTACATAGAAATTTGAAGTGGTTCAAGCAGAGAAGTCCCACAATCAGGTTTTTAGACAAGTAAGTCTGCAGGCAGTGTAACACGACCTCAGCTAACAACAACCAAGCAAGCTCTACGTGCCAAGCAATGTATTAAGGGCCTGACATGCCTTTTCCTCACAACAGTCCTATCAGGTAGGCGTAGTTGGTCACTCGTCGTATAGGTAAGGAAATGGGAGTTCGGTGAGATTAAGACTTGTCCAAGGTGTCACGGCAGAGCTGGAATGCAAACAGGGGTCTGATTTCAATGCCTGTGCTCTTAACCACTGTGTTCTGCTGCCTTCACCATTTAGGAGGAACGAGGAGAGAAGGTCAGGGACAGGAAGGGCAGCTAGCAGTCTGCTGCACTAGTGCAGCCCAGAGACGAGGGGTGTTGAACCAGGGCCAGGAGAGTGGGACTTTGACAGCAAGGTATACTGAATGGCCAAGAGCTACAGTTTCTGAGAAGGCAAGTGGGAAGCAGTTTACTGAAACTGTGCTGTATATGAAATGGAATTGTTATAAAGATGAATGGAAGTTGCAGTGCACTGAAGGGAAACAAAATCTTAAGGGGAAGAGCACAATATCAGTGATCATCCATTACCACCAACCTCAAGTGGGTAATTTGATTATTCTTGTCTAAATGTGTGTGTTTCCAAGCAGATCTTCCACATTTTATGTGAGTAAGTTAAACCTCCTTTAAACTCCATCCATTTTTCTTTGTTCTGCTTCTAAACACATCTGATAATTGGGTTACTTTGAAGCTCTACCTAACAGATGCAACTGATATAAATAGGGGATTTTCTAGTCATCAGAAAATGTTTCTAAAAAATTAACAAACTGATACTCTGATTGATCAACTCCTGTGGAGTTTGGTCCGCATGAATTAGGGCCTAATCAGCTCTACATGATTATAATTCGAAGTGAGCATGTGATCCTTTGAGTGGTGCCTTCCAGGGCTCACAGTACTTCCTTATGGCTAGCATGGGGGTTATATGAAGCAAGACCTAACCCCAGTCACCTCCTCCCTCCCTCCCTGCCAAGAGATTGCCTGGTTGTTATATTCCCTAGGCCTCCCCTTTCATCATTTAGTAATTCCAGCTCAGCTCAATTTTGGTTATATATCTCCCATTTATACCATCAATTCTTTTGGAAAACTCATTACACATCCCCAACAGCCAGCTTGAAAGTAAACTTTTGATCACTTATAACTCAGAGTCTATTTCGTACTCCTGGCCTGATTGGACAAAAGCTACTACTGAGGATGTGTTCGTTGAATTTCTACCTCTTTTGTGCTTCTCTGGTCCTGCTAACAAGACCCTATTTTTACCAGCATGCTGGATCCTCCACAGAACAAAGAATTAGACATGAATATCAAAATCTCATCCTTCTCGCTTCTTTGGAGCTTCTTTTTATTGACAAGCCAAGGAGCAGCCTGGGCCCCTGCCCAGCTCTTAGAAACAACTGGTGTCTGGATCGGATCTCACAGAGGCACCACCTGACACCGCAGCAGGTGCCTTGCTCGTCTTCAAGGCTTTCCAAAAAGAAACGAGCTGAACTTTGCCATGATTCAGTCCCCCGAGGCCTAGCTGAGAAGTTTGCCTAAAGGTCATGACAGCACATTTCATCAGAACCTCCCAGAGGCTTTAACCTGCTCATTTCAGAAGGACGTGGCTTGGCCTCGTCCTAAGTGTGCAGGGACAGAGAAAGCTCACACATGCCTTACAGCAAGTCCAGTCTGTATGTGCCCACTCATGTTCTTCACCTCTCCCGGTGAGGGCTGGACTGCAGCAAGGGAAGGGGTGAGTCTCCAGCAGTGCCCAGGCCCAAGGTTTCGAGCCCCGTCCCCCTGTCTTAACCCCATGTGCCAGCCTGAGATTGTTATTCGCTCTTCAGCTTCTGTGTTCCCAGTTTTAATATGTGTACTGCATATAAATCCTGCATATTTGAAAAGCTAGCCCAAAACCAGCACTGCTCAGAACCAATCATTACAAACACGAAGACCAACAACTTGGACTTTACTAATTACTGACTCACGAGTCTGGCCCCTCCAAATATGCTGCCCATATACCTGCTCTCACCCCTGACTGGGCTGGGCTCGCCTTGCTTCCCTTCTGTTTTAACGTCCCTTCTGTTTTACCTCCCTGGGAAGCTCTGGAAATTGAAGCAGTAAAAAGACAGCAACTCAGCAGGGTCCCAGGGAGATTGAGGGCTGAGGCCAAATCCACAGAAGCTGTAATGGAAAACACACTCTTGGCTTAAGTTGAAAGATTTTTAAACTGCCATTTTTGCAAGAACAGGTTCTGTTTATTCTGTGGTTAAATAAAAAATAAAAAAAGCTAACACTGTTCACTCAGGAGTGATGTGAAAAATGACGGTAATTCGAAGCCCTGGATGCCTCTGACTCCTTTCACATTGTGGCTGCTTTGTGCTCAGTGTACCAAGGAAAACATTTTTCATAGTCTTGAGGTTTTGAAACGAGATGTCCTTCTCGTGTTGGCCTGTTGTCTTTAATTTCATTTATTGAATTGTAAGCATTAACCTCTAGGTACCAGCAACTCTGAGAAAAAGGATGGTTCAGCCTGATTACTGAGGGACTACAGAAAATCAGATGCAAGTTGAAACCAGTGTACAACATTCTTGCCGCCCCCTTGCCTCTATCCCCCATTAACATTAGCCCTCCCCTAATTAGGGTGTTTGATTACTGAAGTTTCTTCTTTCATGGGATAGATTGAGATACAAGTCACATACCCTACAAGGCACCCATTGCAAGGCATTAACATTAGCCCTCCCCTAATTAGGGTGTTTGATTACTGAAGCTTCTTCTTTCATGGGATAGATTGAGATACAAGTCACATACCCTACAAGGCACCCATTGCAAGTGTTCAGTGGTTTTCCATATGTTCACAGACCTGTGCAACTCTCACTACCTTCTGATTTTTAAACATTTCATTGACCCCAAAAGAAACAACATACCCATTAGCAGTCATTCCCTATTCCACCTTCCCCCGAGCCACTGGCAACCCCTAATCTAGCTTCTGTGTCCATGAATTTGCCTGTTCTGGACGCTGCACTTAAGCAGAATCACACAATACACATATGTGTCCTATTGTGACTGGCCGTTGAAGCTCCTCTTCAGTCTCCTCTGCATGCTCCTCCTCTCTCCTTCCCTTATATGGTGCATGCCTTAGGGTTCTCTCCTAGGTCCTCTGCTCATTCCACTCTATGCCTCTTGCCTGGGTAATCTCATCCCCTCCAAAGGCTTTGATTTCTTTGCTGAAGACTCAGATCTTTATTTCCAGTCTAGATCTCTCAACTTTTGACCCATACATCCACTGTCTCCTAGACATATTTTAATTTTCCCACAGAATAATTAAAAGTAATGGTTTAAAAGCCAGCTCATTTTCTCCTACCCATCCCCCAAAGCTTCCTCTTCCTTCCTCCTTCAGTGTTCCTCATCTCACCATCTGCCAGGGTTTCAGAAACAGAAACCCAGACGTCATCCTTGAAGCTTCTCTCGTTTGCCTTTTTCTCTATATCCAATTAATCCAAGCCCCTCTAAATCTTTCCCAAACCATCCAGATTACTTCCATCCTCAATGCCATTATCCCAGTCCAGGCCTAGGTTTTAACCTGTATTCATTAAATACATCCAAACTGGTCTCTGTGCCTTTAGTCTTGTCTCCTTCCAAACAATCACTAGACTCAGAATGATTGATTGCAAATGCAGCTAATTAGATAAACTTTCTTGCATGAGGCCCTTCTAAATACTTTACATAGCCAACAAAGTCTTGTAGTATCTTGCCTTTGCCTCTTTCTCCAGTCTCCTCATGTACCTCTTTCAAGTGTAAAAATGCAGTTTTCTTTCCATTTCTCCTCCAACTCACTAGCATCACTCACTTTCATACTCCAGGCTTTTGCTGGAGGTAGGATGAACAGCAAGTGAAATCCCACCCCTTGATCTCCCCAAACTGACTTTTTGGCCTGACTCTTCTATTCAGGTCTCACTGAGTCATCTTTAAGACAATTTTCCTTAAAGAAGCATCATCCCCAAGAAAAGATTAGGGACATCTCTTCCGTGTTCTCATGACACTGTGTGCTGCCATGCTCATGGCATTTTTCATATAACTGAAATCACCTGTTTACTTATTTCTATCTCCCACCAAACTGTGACTTCATGAGGGCAGGGGCCATACCCACCATTCACTCCCTATCTCCAGTCTCTAGCACACTGCCTGGAGCAAAGCAGGTGCCCCCAAACGCTCTTAGAATGACAGCTTATCATTGCAATATATGGGCAATGGACATGGCAGAATTTCATCTTACCAGTGGTAGGTACTCAACCAGAATATTTTTACTTTTTTATTTCTTCTATCAGGGCATATTTCATCAGAGGGTCTTATCAGAAGTAAACAGCTTCCTTTCTTAATAAAGTAGGCAAAGAACTAACCAAATAACTCAAACATCAGTTCAATTTTAAAAATTTCTCTCTTCTTTCTAAAGTGGAGGAAAAGAACATGCGACAAACGTAGAAACCTGATTCTAGGGCTGCATCTGTCCCTGTCCTGCTTTGCTGAAAATCACTTCTTCCTTAACTTCTTCAACTGCAAAATGAGGATAAACCCAACCATATCAGGATGTTGGAAGAACAAAGAAGAAGGCGTGTGAAGGTTCCTCCACTCTGAACAGAACGGCCTCCATGAAATCAAACAGGTTCACCTTGCTCTTCTATGCTGATATAAAAATATTCACCAAACTTAAATACTAACACAAGTAACGCCACAAACAGGAATGCATTAAGCTTGTGGGTCTTACAAACAGGGCCCTGGGCTTGAGACCCTAAGGTCACCTGCTAAACACCCACCCCCGGCACTCTGATTCTTCTATTCCTTGGTTGTCTTGTTGCAGATAAGGAGGAAACCAATTAGATTTTCTTTTTTAGCTTTACTGGCTGAGCAACACATCCATTTCCCCTATTCCACCTTCTGTGTAATTCAAACGCTTAAAAACAAGGCTTGATTCTCCAAAGGAGAAAATGTGATTATGGTGACACGTTAAGGACTGCTGTGGAAAGTCACCTATTATCTGATAAATTCATAATTATAGGTTACATCTCCATTCTCTTAGAGGCACCATAACAGTCTCTTAGTTTTTAATTCTGCCGGTGAAGAGGAAGACTTTAAATCATTTAGGAGGCCAGCTGTGTTGTACTTGAGCTGCAAAATACAAAAGTTCTCAAGTGTGCTTGGCATATATTCCGAGCTGAAGCATACGCTGCTTATGCAGGCAAAATGTCCTCCTGCAGATGCCTGGTAAAGCTACATGGGGATTTTATACATATGTGGCACATCAACACCAGCTCCCTCACTGTGAGTACACACGGTATCACTTCTCCTTCTGTTTCACATCTTGTAAACGGGCACCAATTCAACTTAGAACCATACTGCCACAGAGTTGTAAGATTAAAAGGAGCCTTAGCAATAATCTAATCTAATACTTAAATTTTAGAGAGAAAGAAAACGAAGCCCAGAAAGTGTGAGAATTTTATGTGGTCACATGGTTAAATGAAGGTACTATTATTTGTGTCTTAAATTTGAGAGAACCCTTCAGCAGAAAGATACTTTTCTTAACATCCTGTCAAAGTAAAGTCCAAAAGAAAGCATGTATGTTGCAAACAAACGAATAAATAAATAAATGATGGAAAGAAGGAAGCAAGAACAGGAGCCAGCGTTTATGATGAGGGACGGTAGAGTTGAGCCTCTGACTGATGGCTTAGTGGCACAGAGCTTGCCAATGGCCAATACCGACTTTCCCACTTGAAATGGATTCCCTGCTCCTCCAGGAAAGTCAGTGGCTAGCAGAAATGGGACTGATACCTCTAGTTAGATGCTTGCTTTAAGTTGAAGACTTTAAAGTCTGCTGTGCCCCTGTCACCAAAGGTGAGAACGAAGGGTTTCAGCAACTTCAATTTTTCATCGTGGCTTTTTCCTATTTACCTAATTCTTGATTCTCACCCCCTGCCCATGCTTCCTCATGCTCTTATATCTCTAGTCTCTTTCTTTCTGCTTTGTCCTACCCTCCTGTCACCAAAGCTTACCTTAAGCCTCCCTTATCATAAACACATACAGCAGGAGGCCGTGCATCCCCTTCCAGGCCTCCCACTGAAAGTTACTCACCTTTCTGCCTTTTCCTTTTCCTGCACCTTCAGTTTTCTGGAAATCCTTGTGGCTGCCTCTTCCTTACTTCCATTCATTCCCTAGCTCACTGCATCCTGGCTTCTTCCCTCCCCATGCTAACAGACCGCCCTGATTCCCCAAAGTAGTTCTATTTCCAAATCCTGTTTTCTATACCACCTAAATATTTTGTCATCATCCCTACTCCCAGTGTCTGAAGTTAAGGCTTGGTTTTTCTGGAGCTTCTATTTTTATCTTCCTCGATTCCGACCGCCCTGATTCCCCAAAGTAGTTCTATTTCCAAATCCTGTTTTCTATACCACCTAAATATTTTGTCATCATCCCCATTCCCAGTGTCTGAAGTTAAGGCTTGGTTTTTCTGGAGCTTCTATTTTTATCTTCCTCGATTCTGCAATTATACTGCTTCCAGAGGTAGTTGTCCTAAAATACAAATCAGATGTCACTTCCCATTCAAAAACCTTCAGTGACATATCACTATAGGCTAGCCTTATGCTGTAGGATAACGTTTTACAGGTTAAAATCCAGATTCCCCAACTTCCCCTTCAGGACCATCTGCCTCTGCTCACTAACCCCTCTGGCCACGCTGAACTCTTGCTGGAACCCATGTTGTCCCACTTTCCTATGTCTTTCTGTCTTTTTTCTCCACCTGGAGTATGTTCTTCCCATTTTCTCTACCTACTCTATTTCTACTATTCTTTCAAAGTCTAGTTCAAGTCCCAACTCTTCTCCGAAGCCTTTGCCTTCTCTCCCTCTCTCTCCTCTGTGCTCCTATAGCACTGGTACACTTTTCTACTACAGCCTTTACATACTGCACTGTAATTATTATTTTTAAAAGAAGACTATCTCATCCATCAAATGGTAAGCTGCCAAATACAAGGAGCATATTGAATCTTTATTCATCTTTGTAATACAGGTCCCTTCAGGCACACAAATATTAAATGAAAGAGAAAAAAAGCAGCTATGGAAATATTCGGGGTTTTTTTTTTATACAGATGTATGCATCCATGACTATCTAGATCACTGCTGTCCTACAGAAACGTAATGACAGACATGTATGTAATTTCAACCTTTCTAGTAGCCACATTAAAAAGAAAAAATAAAATGGAATATTAATTCAACAAAATATTTACTTAACCCAATATATCCAAAATATTATCATTTCTACTTATAGTCAATAAAAGATTATTCTTGAGATGTATTACATTCATTTCTCATACCAAGTGTCTGAAATCCAGTGTGCCTTTTATACTTAACTGTAGGTCTCAATTTGGACTTGACACATTCCAAGTGCTCAGCCACATGTGACTAGTGGCTACTGTATAGACAGAATGGATTATCATTGCAAATGTATTCACATATTTGAAGAGGTTTCTGTATATAACTCAGAAGTTACCAGGGCAAAAAGATAATTGGTGGGTTATTGGTAAGCCACCAAAATCAATTACTGAAAGTTCTAGGCGACTTTCAAGTCATGACATCCTATCACTGCTTCTGAGTCAGGATTCAAATATGACCTAGTTTCACCTAAATCCAAAATGTGGAGGAAGCTGTCTTCCTTGGTCTGGGACCCAGAATTATTTTGTTTCATTGTAATTTTAAGCAAGGTATCCACAGAGACCTCCAGATCATAACTGCTTTGGATAGACACAGTCTTTTTTTTTCTCTTCGGTGTCCAAGACTTTAGTTATATGGTCCCAGCACATGATACAACCTTCTCTCTGTAGCTTGCCATACCACTCTCCAAACCATTTTAAAAACCCCAGCTCAAAGTCAGTATTTTCCAGGAAACGTTTAGTTGTTTTCTCCTTTCTTAATACTTTTTTTCTCTTTAATATTTTTGCAATTTTGTCATGCAATACTTTTATTTTATTTTTATTTTTATTTTTTTTCCTTTTTGTCTTTTTTCGTGACCGGTAACGGGATCGCAACCCTCAGTGTCGTACCCACACTGCGACCGGCAACGGGATCGCAACCCTTCGTGTCACGCCCACACTGCGCTCAACCAGTGAGTGGACCGGTCTGTACACGGGATCCGAACCCTCGGCCTCCCAAGCGCCGCACTCTACCGAGTGCGCCACCAGGCCGGCCCATCATGCAATACTTTTAAATCAACAATTTTTTTTAAAAAAATTGTAGTGTGATTGATTAATTTCTGGTGTTTAGTGTAGACATGGAGAGAATCTGGGACTCCTGAGAATATCAATAACATATAACAAGTGGATATTGAATGATTCATTAGACAATTTGATATAGCATCTGAGAAATGTTTAAATGACACTAACCCCAAAAGACCTCCCATTGGCCTGCCATGCTACTTGGATTCCCTCTTCTTACCTTGCAAGAACAATCATTAAGAGCCCTTTCAAATATAAATATGACAACATCCTAAGTTATTAAGACTATTGTTAATAATAGAATAAGATTAGGAGACTCAGCCCCAGATACATGGGGGACAAGGCAGGTTAGCTTTGATGGGGAAGGTGACAAGGAACTCCTCAGAGGCTGGGGCAGTAGGGCCGCAGCACAGCATGGAGTACAGGTTGTCAGGGGGAAGAGCCTTGATGCAGAGGCACTTTAAACACATTTGGCCTACTTCACAATTTTGCATGTGACTGCTTCACAAATGAGGGGAAGAAGGGCTTTGGCCTATTGCAGACTGAAGGTCTGCTGACCACACACCTCTTTTCATCAATATGACATCCCCTGCCAATTGGACTCCTCCTGTCCCTAAATGAAGACAGTGATATCTTCTTGGCCTGCTGGGGAGGCACAGGGCTTGGTGGCAATGACAGGCTGTCTTGTCTGCTCTCCCCACCCTGCCTCACATGACTCTCCCTCTGGAATTAGACTGTTCTCTCTGCTTTGGTTTCAGGGTTCTTCTTTCATGCCCTTTTGGAAATCACACTTGTTACAGCATTTCTTTCTAATGTTCATCCTTTGAGAAGGTTGCCAAAATATGATGAACTCTTGCCCAAGAAATAAATCTTCTGAGAAGCACCTAAGTCATAGAGAAGTGTTTTTGGACAATACAAATGTGTTTTTACTAGGTTTCCTGGGAAAGGCAAGTTATCTCCCCACTCTCAAAGGTCATAACCAGGCCCCTCCTAGAAGCACAAATGCCATAATTCAAGAGGTTGCAAGAACACCTCATTTTTTTTTCTTCAAAAGAAAAGAGTCATTTTATCTATGAAATAATATCCTTGCTATTACAAAATTCTAATTATCAGGATGGTACATGTGTTTTTCAGGCTCAGAGATGGATAGACCATTCCCATCCTCAAAATGAGCACAGAAATAGAAAGATGGAGAAGCTGGGCTATTTTCTTGAACAGAATCTTTTTCTCATCATCAGCACTGAACCCTGGCTGCCTTCCCCCAGATGACTGGCTCTCCTCCTCCTTTCCCTGACACAAGTGCATACAAACTTGGTTTTCTCCATTTAACAAGCAAATCTGTTTGCAAACAGGAAGCTGCAGAAGTGGGAGGGTGTGAAACAGGCAAACCAGAGGACAGTTCTAAAAATGCAACAGTGGAACAGGAGCTGGATTTAGCCATGCTACTCAGCTTCAGAGAGTTACAACCAAACCACTCCATCTCCAGTGGCACAGGAAAAGGCCTGAGTCCCGTCTTCCTGAACCCTGGTGACAAACTCTGGGCCCTGAAGGGAAACCACAGGGCTTTCCTCTCTTTTCCCCTGAGGGCAGAGAGACCTCTGCCAGCAAACCCAGCCAGGGTGGCTGCAAAGTGATCCTACCAAATTATGTGATGGAAATCCACACACCACCACCTGCTGTCTCTCCAAAGGCCTTAAATAGAGCCGGGGTTTCCGCTGTCAGCTTGCTCCCCCAGGAGGGGTGGCATCAAAGCCTAGATCCACTTGGGAACATACTGCTGGCACTTGGAAGAGGTCACTAGCAAGTCAGTGCCCAGAACAACCCATGGCCTTCCCAGCCCCAGGCCAAAGGGATTATTAAATTGAAAACCTGCATTCCTTCACCAGAAACTACTGAATCTTCAAGCCCACATCTCTGTTTGAGAGGGAAATAAATCTACTTCATGTCAGTGATTATATATCTAATCCCTTACTTTCCTAAGTAATTATTTTAAATAACTGAGACACTATTCACAAAGCAGCCTAGTGAATGGCAGCGACAGGTGTAGCTGACACACAAGAAACCTAAATTGGACACTACATTCATAGTAACAGGAGATGTCTTGACAGACAACTGTGACAAATTCTTTCTTGAGGGTTAATTTGGCCCTAAAATGTCTTCATGGAGCTGATCACTAAAGAAAGCATCCAAAAGACAGGACAGACAGACCAGACATTTGCAGTGTGTGAAAGTTTTCTCCCCATTTCTTAAGGCTTATTGCCGAAGTGATGGCCACCAGCCTGGTACACAAGAAGCCATTGCTGCACAACCAAAGGGAAGAGACCCGGGACATTTGCAGTGTGTGAAAGTTTTCTCCCCATTTCTTAAGGCTTATTGCCGAGGTGATGGCCACCAGCCTGGTACACAAGAAGCCATTGCTGCACAACCAAAGGGAAGAGACCCGCGTGGACACAGAATTTGCTAATGAAAACACAATCTCAGAAAGCTCGAAACCTCTGACACCCTCATGCTCTTGTGTGTGAGCAGTAAGGAAAATTAGCTCTTAAGGTAAAGTTGATGTTGTGGTAAGTTTGTGATTCAGATTTTGGCCACTATGCCAAACTAGCAAATAACTAAAACTAATAATAATCTTCAGAGTAAATAACTAAGAAAATAATCATCAAAGGAGTCAGAAGGTGGACTTCGAAGACAGCGCACACACAGGGAGCAGGTGGCACTGTGTCAGTCACCCTGCACACCTACCCCTCACCCCCAAACTGGCCCGACTTCTCCCTCCCCCTCACACCACCAGAATCCCTCTCACTGTGCAAGTTTGAATAGGATGTACAGATGTGCTTGCGTCAATGCTTGTAATCACACAAATCTGCCATCAGACTTCTTAAAGGCAGGAAGCACGTTTGTCCATGTCACTTAATACCCTAAAGATGCCACAGTGATGGCTAAGTGTTGTGTAGAGACAAGAAAAATATATTATTTAAATTTAGTGTGACTGTCTCAGAACTTATCTCAGGGGCTCAGTGAGACAACTTCAGCACTAGGGAAGCAGACTTTCAAACAGCCAAAGCAAGGCAAACCCCAGCACAGCAGGCTGAAAAGAAGCACCAGCAGGAAGCCCACGTCTAGGCCACAGATGGAGGGTGGTAGTGGTGTCCCACAGGCCCTCTAGCCACAGTGTGCCAGGCGGCCCACTCAGATCACTTTGACACTGAAAGAATTTACAGCAGGGGATAAACATCTCTGAGCAATGTTTATACCTCGATTCCAACTCTCTCTGACAGTTAGATTAAAATAAGGCAATCAAGTACACACGGACTGCTCATCTCTTTCCGAGAAGTTGGCTTTCTTCGCCTGACAAACTTTTCTTCTTGAGTCCACTATGGATGGCTGGTCCTGTACTTGAATAATGAGGATGAACTTTATGATATGAAGTTTGTCTACATGTATAACAAATCATTTTCAACATCTTGACACGTAGCACATGATCAGTCTCCACTGTAGGGCTGCCTGCCTGTTTATTCTTATGCATCTCAGATGACTCCAAGTTAGGGAGCCTTGGGCCTGAGTCAAGTGTTCTGAAGGAACAAAGCATCTTGTTCACTTATTTAAAAATGCATGAGGAGCAATGACGCCACTGAGTCTGATAAGCTAGGAGAACAGGCCCAAATATCTGCTTAGTTAGTACTGTGATGGGTATTCCCCAGGCGGCAGCATTGTATGGACCCATTATGCAGTTCCTCCTGCTGTCATTTGTCACCATACACACAGCCCCCGATCGTGTTCCATAAGCTAGGAGAACAGGCCCAAATATCTGCTTAGTTAGTACTGTGATGGGTATTCCCCAGGCGGCAGCATTGTATGGGCCCATTATGCAGTTCCTCCTGCTGTCATTTGTCACCATACACACAGCCCCCGATCGTGTTCCAGCACTGAGATATACAGTTTTTCTATATTCAAAATCAAACAATGAAAGACAAGAAAGAGAATCTCTTCCATCCAGACTTCTACATCCTTTGGGTTTTACACCGCTTTGGACTGCTCTAAGTTGAAGAAATGAATCCCAGGATCACCGGATCACAGGCCCTAGTTCCTTCAGGAGTCTCAGGTTACAATCCTCCTGCAATCCAGGCCTGAGTGAGAAAGAGGACAGAAACCAGCATTTCCCGACTCCCTTGATAACCTTGTGCCTTTTTAGTCTACAAGGTAAGTTCTTGATTCTAAGAGGTGGGTCTTAATTCAGCTATTTTTCATACATAGCTAGAACTCTGGGAGTGAATAATTCCCCAGATACTGTCTCTTGTACACCCACCTCTGACCAAGATGACATAAAAGGACCAGATTTACCGTCCCATCAGAAACAACAGGGTGAAAAAAAAGGACAAGATATTGTGTATGAAGCAATGGTTTTTAAGACACTGGACACCAGGTAGTGGAGGATGGAAAGCCTGACCACTGCCTCCGCTTCAGCCTGTGACAGTTCCAGGCTGTGGCACAGGGAGGGAACCCCAGGCAGAGCCTGAGTTGAGGAGACAGAGCTGAAAGTCAAGGAGACTCAGGAGGCTAGGGTTCACAGGACAGAGGGTGAGGGAGGAGAAAACTGCACAGACAGAAACGTCTGAATAGTGTCTCTGGGACAAGAAAGCCTGTCCTGTATTTCTAAGTTCATTGCAGTTGCCTAGGCCATTGGCCAACCCAACTGGATGATGAAAGTTTATGGAAATTCTCTGCCTGTCAGTGCTCTCTGACAGACCACTGATTAGCAATCAAAAAGTGATTTCCTCCTACATTATGGAAAAGTGATATTTAGGATTTTGAGGGTTTTTTCCCCCATTTGGATACATATGCATGGAAGGTAGATTTCATGTAACCTCACCTCTGACAGATCAGTGAGGAACACTTTTCTATATACAGATCCTGAGTAAGTAAGTGACCAAAAATCTTAAAGATCCACTTTTCCATTCTACAGGAGCAGCAACTGAGGTTCAGACCAGAAAAATTACAAGTTTATGTTCTCTGCTGCCTACTAGGATTGCTAGATAAAATACAGGATGGCATGCAATATTTGGGACATACTTACACTTTGAAACAAAAGAAAAGTTTATCTGAAACTCCAGTTTAACTGGGTGACCCATTTCCTTTTTTCT
>NW_007731694.1:80077-80800 GCF_000696425.1 Galeopterus variegatus
AAACAAAAGAAAAGTTTATCTGAAACTCCAGTTTAACTGGGTGACCCATTTCCTTTTTTCTTTTCTAAATCAGGCAACCCTAATCCAGAGCAATGCTGTACACATGAACACTACCAGACTTGACTCTTGAGTGAGAGAAAAGGGGAAGCGAGAATGTACATACTGCAGGAACTGCTCAGATGGTAACCACATGTAACAACTTATGGTTGACCTGGAATCCAGTGGATATGCCAAGAAAAAACGCCCTTCTCCAGGATGTACACTCCTGTTTTCTATAGACTCCATCACTTTCTCTTCACTCACTCTCTCCCACCATAATGGGGCAAAGCTTCCACTTAGTTACTGTGAAGCTGTATGAATCCCACCCAACTACATCTAATCACACTAAAATCAAAGCTGCCAACTCTCTGGTTTGGTACCTAGTGAAATTAATGTCACCCCTCCAGTGCCTTTCCATCTCCCTTAGAGTGCAAGCCAACATCATCACAGTGGCCTCCAAGGCCCCCAGGGATCTGGCTCCCATGTCCTCTTTTGCTGTTGCCCTACCATGACAGGCATGACCTACCTCAGGGCCATGCATTTCCTGTTCCTGCTGCCTGGAGCTCTGTCTGCAGACATGTCTACAGCTCACTCTCTCACTTCCGTCAGGTCTCTGTCCAGTGAGGCTACTCTCCTACCCCTGTCATCCTAGCCCTGTTACCCTGTTTTACTTCTCTTCTGACA
>NW_007731694.1:82245-89384 GCF_000696425.1 Galeopterus variegatus
ATCTGCAGTTACTTCCTCCACTGATATTCTGAACCCCTCAAAGTCATCCATGAGGACTGGAATAAACTTCTTCCAAACTCCTGTTAATGTTGACACTTTGACCTCCTCCCATGAATCATGAATGTTAAGGGTATCTAGAATGGTAAATCCTTTCCGGAAGGTTTTCAATTTACTTTGCCCATTATCTTTGGTAGCTATAGCCTTATGAAATGTATTTCTTAAATAATAAGACTTGAAAGTCAAAATTACTCCTTGATCCGTGGGCTGCAGAATGGATGTTGTGTTAGCACATGAACACAATACTAACCTCCTTGTATATCTCCACCAGGGCTCTTGTGTGACCAGATGCATTGTCAATGAGAAGTAATATTTTGAAAGATATCTTTTTTATTTTCTGAGCAATGAGTCTCAACAGTGGGCTTAAAATATTCAGTAAACCATGCTGTAAACAGATGTGCTGTCATCCAGGCTTTTTTATTCCATTTGTAGAGCACGGACAGAGTAGATTTAGCATAATTCTTAAGGGCCCTGGGATTTTTTGGAATGGTAAATGAACACTGGCTTCAACTTAAAGTTGCCAGCTGCATTAACCCCTAATAAAAGAGTTAGCCTGTGCTTGGAAGCTTTGAAGCCAGGCACTGACTTCTCGTCTCCAGCTATGAAAGTCCTAGATGGCATCTTCTTTCAATATAAGGCTGTTTCATGTACGCTGAAAATCTGTTGTTTAGTGTAGCCACCTTCTTCAGTGATCTTTCCTAGATATGCTGGATAAGTTGCTGAAGCTTCTACAGCAACACCTACTGCTTTACCTTCACAGAATTGAACAGAATTAGGGCCGTGCTCTGGATTAGGCTTTGGATTAAAGGAATGTTGTGGCTGTTTTAATCTTCTATCCACACCACTAAAATTGCCTCCATATCAGCAGTAAAGTGTTTTGCTTTCTTATTTGTGTGACCACTGGAGTAGTGCTTTTCATTTTTTCCAAGAGCTTTCCCTTGCATTTATAACTTGGCTAACTGCTCGGCACAAGAGGCCCAGCTTTCGGCCTTTCTTGGCTTTCCACATGCCTTCCTCACTGAGCTTAGTCATTTCTACCTTTTGATTTAAAGTAAAAGATGAGCAACTTTTCCTTTCACTTGAACACTTAAAGGCCACTACAGAGTTGTTAATAGCCTAAATCCAATATTGTTGTGTCTCAGGGAATAGAGAGGCCCAAAGAGAGGGAGAGAGAGATGGGGGAACGGCCGGTCACTGGAGTGGTCAGAGCACATACAACATTAATCTATTGTTTGCCATCTTACATGGGCATGGTTCGTAGAATTCCAAAACAATTACAATAGTAACGTCAAAGATCACTGATCACAGATATAATAACAGATACAATAATATTTGTTCAAAATATTGTGAGAATTACCAAAATGTGACACAGAGACACCAAGTGAGCACATGCCGTCGGAAAAATGGCTCTAGTAAACTTGTTCTAAACAGGATTGCTACAAACCTTTAACTCGTAAATATCAAAATATCTGCAAAGAATGATAAAACAAGGTTCACCTGTACTAAAATGTGGAGCCTTTTAGGAGGTAATTAAGACACAATGGCAGAGCCCTCATGAATGGATTAGTGCCTTATAAAAGGACAGAAGTGAACTAGTTTAAGACATTCTTGCCGTGCAGTCCGTTCTGTCATGTGAGGACATAATATGCCTCCCCTCCAGAGGATGCAGAAAAGAGGTGCCATTTTGGAAGCGCATAGCAGCCCTCACCAGACACAAATCCTGCCAGCACACTGAACTTGAACTTCCTAGGCTCTAGAACCATGAGAAATAGATTTTTATTGTTTATAAATTACCCTGTCTGTGGTGTTTTGTTTTAGCAGCACAAATGGACTAAGACATCTTCCTTCCTGTACTAGAAAAAACACTCAATTAGGGCAGGGACTTTGCTTTGTTCACTGATGTATTCTCAGAACCTAGAATAGAACTTGGCATGCATTTAGAATCCAAAAATCACTTGCCAAAGGAATTGCTAAATTGGCCTGAGGTAGTTCTTCACTCTTCAACTAACATGTCCTTGCTTGATTGCTAACTTTCAGCTATGTCCAAACCGATTCTACAGAGCACAAAGCCATGGACTATACCCCAAAGTTGACTGGGTGATACTGCATTATTTGAAAATGTGCAGGGCAGGGCCATCAGACATCCAAATAGAGACCTTCTGCCCACTGTTTCATGGTAATTCTTTGTTCCTTGGCTCTTATCTTTGAAAAGAAATATCCAGTGTAAAAAGTTCTTGGAGGCAATTAAATCTCATTTGTCAATACTTTCACTGTCAGGCTGATGGGAATGGGTCACAGAGGTTTTGTGGAAGTGGGGTGACGCCAGAGGTGGGAGAAAGACAGTTGGAGGATTCCTGAGAGGGGAGCTGGGACACCAAGAGGATCAGCCATTTGGCAAAGGGAGCTGGCCATCTGTCATCAGTTGATCTGCTCCTTTGGACTTCTTCCCCCCAATCACCTATCTAATCAGAGAAGGTGGCAATGAGAAGAAGGCGTGTCTTTGGCACCCATCCATGCATGTGTCCATGACAAAGCACAGAAGGTGCTCTACTGAACCACTGTGAAATCCTTTCCATCCCATCTCCCTGCTGCCATGGGACACCCTTTCCAGTCACCGGGGTGAGCAGGTAACTTAGGCTGGACCCCCAGAATAACATATCCTTCTGGGTACTTGCTTGACTCAAGGGTAGGAACATGACCTAAGCAGGACCACTGCAAGTCCTTTTCAGGAGTTATTATAGATGCTAGAGGAAAGAGGGACACATCCTTTTCCCCATGATGTACACCTGTGAGAATGCTATGGGCCTGAAGCCACTATAAGCTTGTTTGCCCCCACAGACAGAACCTGCCTGAAAATGAAGCGGAGACCAGCAGAGCCAAGCAAGGAAAGAAGACCAGAGAGAGTCCTGATGACATACATCATCTAAATCCTCAGATTAACTGGGTCTGAGGCCAGCACCACCTCTTGGACTATCAAGTTACTTTAGCAAACAAGTTTCCCCCTTTGCAAGCTCATCTGAGTTGGTTTCTGACACTTGCAACTGAATGAGCCTTGGTTAATATTCCTCATTACTACTAACAGGACTTGCTCATAAGTATCGGTGAAGCATCAGTCGACCAGCTGAGCTGACTACTATGCTTTCCATCAGAGAAAGTATTTATTGATCACATACTATATGTAGGTTAAAAGAGTACATCAGTATACCAAGAGAGGTTTCATGGTTCTCTAGAATTGCTCAACTCTATTTCTTCCTACTATGAAAGCTAAGACAAAACCTCCCATGGTTCCAGAATCTTATATAGCAGCATAGAATCATGTAGGTTAAAAGAGTACATCAGTATACCAAGAGAGGTTTCATGGTTCTCTAGAATTGCTCAACTCTATTTCTTTCTACTATGAAAGCTAAGACAAAACCTCCCATGGTTCCAGAATCTTATATAGCAGCATAGAATCTTGGCCAATAACTCAGTAAAAAGGCCGAGAGAAAAATCCCTAGAGAGTGGGCACAAGACAGTTTATAAGGTCACATCTTATCCAGCTAAACTCCAAGCCACATACTTAATAAAGTGTCTCAGAGAATGGTTTAGAGCCTGAGTCACCAAAGCCAGAACTGTGGCCTTAAAGAATGAAACCAGCCATGGCCGCTAGCTCGATCACTAAGCCACCTCCTGCACTAAAAACACTAACCCAAGATGACCAAAGTTTACTTTTATATGTTTGACAAAAAATATCATCACCTTTGACTGATAGAGTGCTTTATGTCTTTCCAGTAGACATGATCTCACTGAGGTCTTCACAGCACGTGGGAGAGGTCAGTGTTACTCCTATTTACTAAATGTGACACTGTGGCTTTCCAAGTTTGCCGTTTGCCCAAGGTCACGCAGTTAGTGACAGAACCAGGACTTAAACTCTGGTCATTTGACTTGAGGATTCATGCTCTTTTTATTATGCTTCCAAGTTTCCCCAGCAGGTAGCCCCTAAGATACTTGACATCTAATAGAGGACAGATAAAAAAAAAAAAAAAGATTATGTGTACAGATTAAAGGCATATGTTCTACCTAGAATGAACAAATTTAGTCTATAGTCTTCAAAAAGCAAATTAATTCATTTCAGTCCTATTTATACTTTTATTATGAACTTCATCCATTTCCTATTTGCCTTAATTAAGACTTTGTTATAGTGGTTAATGCCTCTCACTTTTCTGAGAATTTGACATGTACACTTTTAACAAAGTGCACAAGTCTAGTGTTTTCCAATTTTGACAGTTAAAAGTAACAAACACAGTAAAAAAACAGTTATTCTTCATTTACAATTACAAATGGGTTCTTATTTTGTTGATATGTTAATTGATTGGCTATTTCAAGGACAGTAGTTGTACCATGCAGTCACCAGCTGGCTAGCGAGAACAGTATGGCCTGAAGCACCTGAGCTTTGAGAGCAGATAAACTTGGTTTCAGATCACAGTCACCCACATCTGTGTGACCTTAGCCAAGTAACTTAACAGCTCTGAGGCCCATTTCTTAGTTGGTAAAGAAGGGATGAATATTTACCATTTAGGATTGTTGTAAAGATTAAATAAACACATGAAGATGTAAACATTCAATAAAAGCAAGTTTCCTTCCCCTTAAAGATCACCAATGTTTCTTATCAATTTATAGTCACCAGTACAAGCTAAAAAAACAATGGTGAGAGCAAAATTTTGATTTTACATCCTGTCATCATTTCTCATAATAAAACTCACCCCTCCAGAGATGCAAGCTAACCGTTATTTTACTACCACATCCACCCCTGAAAGGGAGAAGCAGAAACACTTCTGAAAGAACAGTAACATGTGGCTTGCTATTATAAGCAAGAAATATCCATACAAAACAACCGTTTATCTCTGAGTTGACAAAATATTCCATATGCTTTTTGGCAATTGCATTGATTTTCTACAACTCCTCTAAAATTATGGCTGGTTAAGAATCTGTCTTCTGGCTTTAATTTGGAAACCATCCAAGATTTATTTAAAGGACAAACTCAGCCAAACCAAACTAAGAATAAAGATATTTTGAAGGAATTGGAGGAATCAATATACTTGAATATGCACAGACACTTTCTACTTATTAACCATTTATGGTTAGCATTTTATATCAGGGACACATAAACACACTTGAATATTATTATTAGCTATGAAGCTAATGAGAGACAAAATTATGGCTACTTACATCTCTGAAAATAGAAACATGATTCATTTTATGTTTTCTAAAATCACATTGATTTTGATAGATGCATCATACATGTTTACTGAGAGTTTTGTCACAGAATTATTTTTCTGTAGTAAATTTACAATTTGACCTAAAGAATCTTCAGAGATTCTGATATACTCATTTACTTTATTACATACTTACATAAGTACGTTTATATTTAACATGTATCAGATATATATATTACTGGAAAAAATGTACTGTTGAAACTTCAAAAGTATTTCAATTCATCTGTTTGATTATTAAAAATATTTGACATCCACCAACATAAAAAAATGAATTTCAGCATTTCTCTGTATAGTATAAAATTAGCTTCATGGCTTTAAGCATGTATCTTATCATTTAGAGTCTAGATTTGCTCTTCTTTGCAAAACACAAATATTTTGCTAATCTGACTAACGATATTGGCCCAGAATTTTAAAAAAAAAGAAAGAAAAGAAAAATCTGCTATCTGTACATGATTAAAAAGCAAAGTACATAGGTAGCTAAGACAAGCTCAAGAGATCTTTCATCAGTTACTGAGCTTCAAACCTCTTTATAGAGTCCTGGTTCAGAAACGAAGTCTTTAAGATTCTTCATGTCCAAATCAGCTGTCCCAGCCACTCATTCACACACTGCCTCATAATAGAGATGCAAACTAAAACAAAATGCCAAAGTGAAATGCCACTAAATACTCATTTAAATAATTCTGTCTCTAGTCATTTGATGGTAGACTTGGTCCCTCCGGGTAGGGTCATGGCTGAGGTGGAGAGGCAGGCACTGTCCACCCACATTCATCTGGCAAGATCACTGACAGCCCGCATCTCAGCAGCTGGCACCATGGTCAACCTAATTAGCCCCAGCCCTATCAGGCACATGATTTCATAACAACAAATAGCACAAAGTCCTACTGAGACTTGACAAAACACAAATTCGATATCCCAGCAGCGAGTCTTCTAAGTCCTTAAGGAGTAGTCCCTGGGGTCCCCCTGCCTTGAGCAGTTCTCTCTGATGTGCTCTTAGTCTGTGCAGGATTTACGCTGAATGGAACATCTCCAAAGCTGGTGGATTAAGTCTAGCAAAGCTGTTTAATATGTAAAGTTCAGCCAAGTATTAACAAAAACAGCAACAGCCTATCTATATTTCCACCGTAAATCAGCTCTAAAGTAGAGGTCTAAGTTAAGCTGATGAATAGAGAATATTTATTCAAGGCAGATTGTGACTCTACATGACAAGTGTGACAGAAACACCAAGCAGCTGGTTCATGCTTTTCACATATTTGACACAACTGGCTTATGAAAGTCTCCGTCCGCCGTACCCTCAATATTTTGAGTGAAAATCAAATTGGTAGACTCAAGTCCCACTCTCATTTACTTATCATGCACCTCAGCTGTGCTATCCATGGGTCTTCATTATCTATAAACTGGAAATTGTTAGAGTCTCCCTGTTCTATCAGGACCTTTGTGGTAAATGAGTCAACCACAGACTCAAGTATGATTGATTAGTGTCTTATAATTTCTTTCCTATCTGATATTCTTATATTGTACAGAAATATCTATGACCAAGAACGTATTCTTGAAATAGAACATTTAAACCGATTTCTATTTCCTTTCCCCAAACCAACATCTCCCTAAATTTTTTTCCCCCCTGACCGGTAAGGGGGTTGTAACCCTTGGCACAGTGTGGTCTGCACGACGCTCAGCCAGTGAGCACACCGGCCATCCCTATATAGGATCCGAACCCGCGGCCTTGGCACTACTAGCGCCGCACTCTCCCGAGTAAGCCACGGGGCTGGCCCTCCATAAATATTTTTAACCATTCATGCAGAAGAATTTTGTATACGCTTTGCTTCTCCA
>NW_007731694.1:90809-91861 GCF_000696425.1 Galeopterus variegatus
TCAGAAATTCTAGAATTTCTGCAGCATCACTTTAACGGCTGTATAGTAATCAACTGGGGAAAGAGGGATAGAGTTGAATAAAACCTTAAAAAAACCTGTTGCAGGATTTTTACCAGGTGTCTTGAATTCATGCAATATATAACATAATTGTGAAATCAGACACCTGAGACAACAAGAAAGTCACCGCCCAACCTGACAGAGGCTACTGCAAGGATAAAATTCATAATTTTTTAAGTGAGCTTTGAGAGGTTAAAAGTGCTCTAAGAGTATAATATAGTGCTTATATCATCTGAAGGAAGACATCCAAGGATTTCTTAACTCTATTCCCCTTCAGGATGATTGCCTCAACAAGGCAGCACTATTTTTAAGACTTCATAATAGCTGAGCAGAAGACACTGCTAAATGAGACTCTCAAGGGGCACACTTCACATGGTGCAGATAAAAAGGGCATTAGCTCATATTTGGCCCAGGGATGCTAATGCCTTAGCATGTCTTGGTAACAAGAAAATATCTGTTACAGAACCAATAGTTGTTTCAGGGTGACCAGATCACAGTGGGTGGTCAAGGCATGCTGCATCTATTTCAAAATTTACCTGCCATGATTTAAGCTGTCTCAACTTCATGTCAGTATGATTGACCCAAGCAGTAGCTCAAAGATCAGAGGTGAAAAAAGGGCACTAAAAATTTACAAAAGAAGGTTCACAGAGTATTTTTCTCATTCAGGTCATGCTTTAATGTGTTGAATTATGGGTTGGGGTAAGAAAGGGAAACAGCAAAAACACCTTTAGCAATACCACTCCCTAATGAAGGCCAACTCAGCAATGGAAGCCAACTTTTGTAAGACTCTAAAAAAGGAAGCATGCCTACTCCATTACCTGATGAAATTGCCCCTTTCCCTTACCTTGTTCTGCACAGCTCACCACAAAGGAAAAAGGTATCTATAGAGGAAGCTCACATTAGTGAGAGAACTCAGCCCTTCGCAGCTTTCACTGACCTCCAAGCAGGGAAATCACTTAAGGCCTCCTTTGCTTTCCCCCAGCACATGAATGCAG
>NW_007731694.1:92468-126577 GCF_000696425.1 Galeopterus variegatus
GAAATTGCCCCTTTCCCTTACCTTGTTCTGCACAGCTCACCACAAAGGAAAAAGGTATCTATAGAGGAAGCTCACATTAGTGAGAGAACTCAGCCCTTCGCAGCTTTCACTGACCTCCAAGCAGGGAAATCACTTAAGGCCTCCTTTGCTTTCCCCCAGCACATGAATGCAGAGAGAATCAGGAACAATCAATTAGCTTCACTGATAGGAGTTGGCTTGAAAGGAAAGGGAGTTAAGATGGAGCAGCCTGTATGGTGAGTGGGAGGAAGGAGTACATCTCTTTGCCTTGGTGGTAGGTAGGGCTGATTGGCCCATTTATTTTTCGGAACATTTTCAAGAGTAAGAAGGTGTGTTTTTAATAAGTATGCCAAGACAGTAGCATAAACCAGGATGATCCTAGTTCACATATGGTCACCTTAGTGTTAGGACAGGCATTCCTGTGCTGGACTCTCACAAATATAAGGCTGAAAGAAGCCAGACATGAAAGAATACATACACAATTCCATTGAAGTAAATTTTTAAACATGCAAAAGTCTCAATGTCTGTCTTTCAAGTTTATTTTAGTATCAGCTGCACTGTTCTCCCCCCCTGTGGGGTTGGGGAGGGACAGGTAAAGCAGCCATGGCCCATGAACAATTCAAGGCTCATTTTTTAATTTAGGGAAAGAGATTGGTTCTGGCTCAACTAGTTTATTAAGCCACAACAATACAGAACTTAATGGCTCTATAAATGTGTCCTTAAATTGGCTAGCAAGCAAGTAGAAATTATCATAAAAGTTTCACCACAGTTTAGCTCCATTTCACAAATGAAGGGACAAAGATGTAGAGGAGGTCACTTGTTGAAGATGACACCAGGATGTGGCCCCAGGTGTGATGGATTTTAAAGTACATGCTCCTTACCATAGTATGTTTTTATGGCTCCTAAAAACACTATTCACCTAAATCCATTGTTCATCTAAATTCTGGTGCATGGAGCTGGCGACTGCCCCCCCCCCAACCAGGCACACCACGCCAGTGCCTCGGGGCCTGCCCGGGGACCTGAGGCATGGATCCAGGGACCAGTAACACCCCACGACCAGGCACACTGCCAGCACCAAGGAGCATGTCAAAAACATCATCTCCATGTGGGTGGCCCTCCACAGCCACCACAATAACCACAGCTGCTGTGAAATCAGCTAGACGCCACAATCACCACACAGATGGTCCACCAGCCACTGGAGTGCATTGACACAAGGAGAGTCATCAGCAGAGACCAAAGAAAAGAAGAGGACGTCTCTCTCCACAAAGCCCATTCGGAGTGACAGAAGAAGCATCTGCTCTATGATAATATTAGGGGACCTGATCACACCTCTCAGCATTAGGCAGATCATCTAGGTAACAAATCGATAGAGTAAACATTATTCTTTCAGAAGGAGAGAAGAAATCTAGGGTAATTAGAGGGGGAAGGAGGGAGGGAGAGAGGGATGCGGAGAAAATGGACAAGGGGCATAAAGAATAATTATGATTTGTAACAATATATATACTAGTAATATTGATTTGATCAACATATCTCAATGCTGAACCTCCAAAATATGTATAAGCAATTATGATTCAATAACAAAATAAATTAAATAAATAAATAAAATTTTAAAATAAAGAAATAAAAGATAAAAACCCCTCAGTAAATGTAAATCTTTGAGATAGGATAGCCTACCATCTCCTTCAGCTGAATACATCTGCTTTTCTAATATCAAAAACATTAAAAAAAAAAAAATCTGGTGCAAATGCAGGATTCTGGATTAACATCAAATGCTACAATTTAGGGAAACTAAACATTCAACCTAGAGAACCCAGAAGTATCAGCATACGCCCATTCTTAGCATGCGGTATGAAGTGACAGCTTGCAGTTCCAATTCGCACCCAGGTGTGCAGGCCACCAGAGACGCCCCTCCAGGCCAGGGCTCATCTCCGCAGAGCCAGGCGTGCTGCCCAGCTCTGAGGCTCAGCTTCCGTCCGTGCCCACCCTGCTGCTTCCCAGTGCTCCTCGCCACAGGACACGCTCCCCCAGGAGGTGACTAGAGCTTCCCCTGCCCAGGAGAGAAGAACATGGGAAAAATCCCTTTCCAAAAACAAACTCCCCCAAATCCCATGCACACGCACAGTGTGACTATTATAGATCCATTTGCCATTTGAAGACGTTCTGTCAGGACAGTACATTTTATTACTGCTAAAATTCTCAGTGACCTAATTGCTAACCCCTTTGACTCAGAAATTGGGGAATTTCTGACTGGGAGGTTGCCAAACACCATCCACTTTCCCCACTCAGAGTTCACTACTCATGTTCTTGAGAGTAAAAATAGTACAGAGACAGAAATTCCTCTCACTGCTGACTCCACTGAGGACAAGTACACCGATACGAGCCCTGAGGACGAGTAGCCACCCTGACTGTTTCTAATAACAATGGCCTATCTACTCTGCTTTGACCACTGACGTTACATGATCTACAAGAATATAACTCTGGAAAAAATCTTTTATAAAGGCAGTTCCTCAATAGTTTCTGTAA
Organism: Galeopterus variegatus; assembly: GCF_000696425.1. Taxonomy (NCBI): domain Eukaryota; kingdom Metazoa; phylum Chordata; class Mammalia; order Dermoptera; family Cynocephalidae; genus Galeopterus; species Galeopterus variegatus. The sequence goes on from NW_007731694.1 coordinate 95,010, forward strand.
ACATAGTGTGCTCATCACACATTTTATTTAAAGCTACTTTAAATTTATATAGGATCGTTCTTCTAAGGAACCCCAAGTTGAGTATTTTATCTGATGGGACTATAGAAAAAGTGTTGAAATATATTGTTATATTATTATGCGGATCTTATATTTGGTATACCAGGCTTTTGATATGTTATCAAAACCAAATATATTATGTTCCCTTCTCTGGGATAAATAAACTCTGATTTTTCTGCAGAAATTATTCCTTGACTTATTACGGCAGTATAACAAAACATATCTCGCTAGTTTCTTCACCATGGAAATAGAGAGGCTGGTCTGTGTTAATTGGTCATGTAAGTGTTACTCTTCTGGGTTGCAAAGTTTATAAAAGGGGTTGAAGGAGGAGGGGACCTCTCTAAATCTTTCCTATAGCTCAGGAAATCTATGGGTGAGAAGTAGAAATCTCCCTAGGACTCTAGATTCAGGTCACCTGTTCTCTCACTGACTATGACCAACATCAGGTCTAGATCCTTCACACAGATTAATTTCTAGTTCTGTGGGTCAGGGAGAGGCAGGGGAGGGGAGTGGGGGCTAGAGNCTTATTACGGCAGTATAACAAAACATATCTCGCTAGTTTCTTCACCATGGAAATAGAGAGGCTGGTCTGTGTTAATTGGTCATGTAAGTGTTACTCTTCTGGGTTGCAAAGTTTATAAAAGGGGTTGAAGGAGGAGGGGGCCTCTCTAAATCTTTCCTATAGCTCAGGAAATCTATGGGTGAGAAGTAGAAATCTCCCTAGGACTCTAGATTCAGGTCACCTGTTCTCTCACTGACTATGACCAACATCAGGTCTAGATCCTTCACACAGATTAATTTCTAGTTCTGTGGGTCAGGGAGAGGCAGGGGAGGGGAGTGGGGGCTAGAGAGACCCAAAGCACAGAAAGAAGTTGCTTCTGAGAGATTGGAAGTGGCATTCCCAGGCCCTATCTGACCCACAGAAATTTTTGCCTGTCTCAAACATAATTTTATTAATATGAAATTTGTTGTCAACATTTGAAATCAGGAGATTGCATATAATATTCTACATTTACGGTTTCTCTTGAAACTCCTTGGTCTCAAGTTCTTTCTCGGCAACAGCTGGCCAGTGCTGAATAGCAAGTGTTCTCTGTAGAAGGATCACCTGTTCTGCAGTTTACCATAGTCCCCAGCACTCCTATTGTCTCTTGGACTAGCCCGTTTCACTCATGCATTACCTGTCTGGCCATGTGATCCCCTGGGCTTGAGAACTCTCATCTAAAGAGAGAGGAACTGAGAAGATCAGGAGTTGGAGAACTTGTGATAAAGTCCCACTACTGCACTGATGAGCAGATCAAGTTTTGTCAGGTGGACAGACAGAAACCAGAAGCCAATGGTTCAGGTGAAAACCACGACTGTCACTATTGGGCCTGGGTGGGAGAGGATACTCAGGGTGTCCGCCATACACACTGAAGGGGTTAGAAGATGCTCCACTCCTACCCATACGGACTGGATATATTTTGTGGCTCCTAATGTAAATTTGTGCAGTTGGAAAGAAGGAACGGGAGGGGCTGTCTTTGTGAGGTGTGCTGTTCTGGGCCAGAATTAGTGGGTCAGCAATTTGAATAAGATCACTTCAGACAACACCTGCATCTCTTCAGGCACTAGGGAAAAGTCACCAACATAAATCTGAAATGTCTGTCCCTGAACGATGGCACAGGTAGATAGAGGCTATCACCTTTGGATTCTCACTCACTTGGTTCAGAAATCCAAAGAGGGCGAGCATAGCAGGACAGATAAGACCTCACTTTTTTTTTTTTTTTTGAATGGTAAGGGGATCGCACCCCCCAGCACAGTGTGGTCTGCACCACACTCAGCCAGTGAGCGCACCGGCCATCCCTATGTAGGATCCGAACCCGCAGCCTCGGCGCCACCAGCGCCGCACTCTCCCAAGTGAGCCATGGGGCCGGCCCTAAGACCTCACTTTCAAAGCAAGTGGTCCCCAAGATAAATCACTCAGCTAACTAGAGAAACTTATCAGGCAGTATCCTCAGAGTGAGCCATGTCCATGTTCGTCACTGCACAGAGCAGCCAGATATGATTTCTAGGATGTCTGACAAACGTGGGGTTCCAGCTACAGGGGAAGGACCTCGCAGAGTGCCTGCCTGTGTCGCTGGAAGGCTGTCAGTCACTGAGTCTGGCCCTGATTCTACCAACAGCTCAAATTTTATGCTCTCCTGTCTCTCTAGTTTGCCTGTCAGTCATCTGAGGGCCCAGCCTGACATTCAGAAGTGCCCAGTGTCGAACTACTTCTGTGCATTGCATTATGCAGCAGATGTTGGAGATAAAAGGCTCTGAATGGTTCCATTTTTAAGTTTCAGTTTTTAAGACACTATCACAAACACAGCAGTGCTTCAGGGGCTATAGGTGAGAAGGAATAAAACAGAAAACACCATCCCTACCGTAGAAGTGCCTTCCCATAATCAGTCCACTGCTTAACATAAGGGCTCCCGATAGATCCCCAGGTTAGTGACTGGTATCTGATATGAAAAGTCACTCCTTCATGTGTGCACAGTTATGTGGGTGGGCACTGGTTTCTCATAATTGGACCATAAAACTGACAACTGCCCTGTCTTTGTACAGTTGAGCACATTTTCTTGTTCCTTTAAAAATAAACTTGTTTGTCAAAATCCTTAGAATAATACACATTATTTTCTAGTCCCATGGTCCTCACACTGTGGGGATCTTGTAAAATCCCAATGCCAAAGTTGTTCTTGTTCCTTTAAAAATAAACTTGTTTGTCAAAATCCTTAGAATAATACACATTATTTTCAAGTCCCATGGTCCTCACACTGTGGGGATCTTGTAAAATCCCAATGCCAAAGTTACAGCCCATACCATACCAATTAAACCAGACATTCTGAACTGGGACCTAGGTAGGCATCAGTATCTTTGAAAACTTCTCATGACTGGTATTGTACTATATGTCTGTCTGGCTCTCATGATCTTTCAAATTCCAAATTTATTTCCATTCATCTCTCAGAATTGGTTTTCAAAATCAATTTTTCTCCATCTTGTTATTGCTCTAACTGGTTGCTACATTATTTGGAAATTAGCCTGACTTGTGAAAAACAAAATCGGCACATGTTTGATTGGGGAAAGCCCCAGAGATTAAAAAATGAGGTTTTCTATACAGTATCATTTCAGAATCAAATTAGTTTGCGTCTTCAGCCAAGAATCTCATGGAATGGAGGAAATAATTCTTCCACTGAAATTACATTTCTCTTCACAGGATAGCACCCCAAAGACATACCACGGAGAAAATCAGCTCAGCAACCAAAGTAACAACTTGTGACTAAACATGATGGAAAGAAAAACAGGGTGTCTCATACCTGCCCCGCCCCCCAATCTAAAAACAAAAGATACATAATCTGGGCCAACCTAAACCCCATGGAAAGTTGGAACATAAAATGTAAATGGTTTCTCTCTCTCAGACCTTTAGGCCCAGATTATTACATGCTCTGATTTTCTGATTCTCCCATCTCTCTTTTGGGCTCTGCAGAAAATATTTTAAACAACATTGAATGCTCTTGAAAAGCCTCTGCGCCCTGTACTGACTTCCTTTCTTCCCCACTGTCTCAGCCCCGGAAGGTTGGCATTATGCTAACACAAATGGCTACTTTACTCTGGGTAGGAGACACTGCCAGGAAGTGTTCCATGTTTCGCCTTCCACATTCTCCAACATGGAAAATGAAGATAATAACACTTCAACTAATTTCCCAAGGTCACAAGAGAATGGAGAGGCAACGTGTACCCCATAGGACAGTACAAAGAACACAAACTTTGGAACCAGACGCATCTGAATTTGGCTCTGCTACTTACTAGCTGGGTGACCTTAGGAAAATTGCTTCTTTCTTTGTGCCTCAGTTTACTCATCTGAAAAGGGGACTACTATATCTATCTCATAGCGCTGCTGGATGTGTTAAATGAAATGTCATATTGTACAACAACTACATAGTCCTTGCTCTGTAGCTGCTTGTTTTCTTTCCCTAGAATAGATCAGGAAAGCCAACAGGAAATGCCACGTTGCCGTCCAAGCCTCTAAGACTGTAAGTTTGCCTGGCTTAGAATTCAAGCTTATCATTTTGTAACAGCATCCAATAGAGGCTTGGAGAATTTACCAAATTGGTAACATGCCAAGCCTACAAAACATAATGGAGATCTCCCAACCCCGAGTCCTACCAAATGTTCTCCCTACGTTGTGGAATTGTCCTTGCTTTGCTCCTCAACCATGATGGGCTCCCAGAACCTTGCTGCCCTCCCGACAAATAATAAACTTCCTATTTCTTCTTCCTATTTTTTTAATATGTGGTTCTTCCTCCCCTTCTTTCCAGAAATGGCTTAAAGACTGTTGCATTTTCACATGGTATGTAGGTTCTCCACATGATTCCTGTGGTCTTCATAACAACCTTGCTATAGAAATGTACTCACCACCCCGAGGGGAGGGTCAGTAGGTATAGAGAAAGTTCACTCAATTTTCATGCTGAAGTTCTGAAAACAAGTAATGATTACAGAACAATACTGTATTAGTCTGTTTTTGTGTTGCTATAACAGTACCTGAGATTGGATAATTTATAGGGAACAAAGGTTTATTTGGCTTATGATTCTGGGACAGCTGCATCTGGCATGGGCCTCAGGCTGCTTCTACACACGGTGGAAAGTGGCAGGCAGCCGGTGGGGGAAAGAGGGGGAGAGGGGGAGGGGGGACAGAGGGGCAGAGAAGAGAGAAGAGAGAAGGGAAAGAGAAAGGGAGGTGGGGGAGAGAGAGAGAGAGAGAGAGAGGAGGTGCCAGGGTCTTTTAAACAACCAGCTCTCACAGGAACTAACAGAGTGAGAACTCACTCCTCTTCCCCCCACCCCACCCCCATGGAGAGCATTAATCCATCTGTGAGGGATCCATTAATTACAAACAATTATAAACAGCAATTACAAACAGCACACTCAAGGACAAATGCTGTTGACAATATCCCTCTTGACAGAGATGGCTCCATGTGCCAGGGATAAGGTGGTACCAGACATTCATTGAGGGCTCTTAGAAGAGCTTGTTTTCAGAGTTCTCAACTCTAGAGCCAGCATGAGCTTTCTCATTGCCACAGCCATGTGCTGGCTTCTCATGCAATTTAGCGCCCTCATACACTTGCTAAAATATACCTGAGCAATAATGACAACATACATATACACATGTTTTATTTTATTCCTTTCTTTTCAACATATGACATAAGTATAAATTCTTCTTGCTTCAGTTTCATCTGGGTGGGTTTCTGGCCATAGCAGATACTGTGGTGACCTGCTCATATCCCCTCCACACCAGTCCTGCAGAGGTGATGCCTTGCTAGTACAAGCATTTTCTACTCTTTGCCTCAGGTGCTTCTCTAGCCCCAGGAGCCTGCCCTCAAGTGAAATAGGCTGTATACATCAGAGAGTTAATGACTCAGGGAGTAGCCTTCAGACAAAATAGAAGAGAATTAGTGAATAAATATCCAATTCCTCACCCTTCAGAACAACTCTGAGGCATGTTATACAATGTCTCACAGAGGCCCTGAGTGGGACTGAGTTCCTGTTGCCAACAGAGTGTCCTGCTATTTACTCTCCCAGGGTTGGCTGCCTTCCCTTCCTTCCTGCCTCACTCCCCCACTAGTGCTTCCTGGGATCACCTTCCAAATAAACTAATTGTACTCCAACCTTATTTCAAGGAATGCTTGTGGGTTGGTCCAACCTAAGACACTGACACATACAATGAGACCAAAAAGGTTTGCCATTACAACAAAGCAGAGTTTCTTCATTCCTTTATTCAGCTTAGATATTTTTGAGGACTCACCACGTGCCTGGCCCTGTGCTGGGTTATAGGACTGCAACAGTTAACAAGACACACACGAGCCTTTTCTCATTAAATGTATAGTCTAATGGGGGAGACAGATGTCAAGCAAGTAAACAACTAATGGAGGGCACTATGAAGACAAAGTGCAGAACGCAGCCAGCGTGTAAAATAAGGAGACCTATCCACGTTTGCAGAAAAGATTTCCCTTAGGAAGTAGCTTTTAGCCAACGGCTAAAGAATGGGTAGGAGTGAGCAAGGTAAACAGTGGGTGGAATTTGTCCCAGGCAGAGGAAACAGCATGTATAAAAGCCCTGAGGCTTAAGGAGACAGCACTGCAGAGAAGACACATGTGACCGAAGCATCCCTTACATGGTAGGAGTGAGCAAGGTAAACAGTGGGTGGAATTTGTCCCAGGCAGAGGAAACAGCATGTACAAAAGCCCTGAGGCTTAAGGAGACAGCACTGCAGAGAAGACACATGTGACCGAAGCATCCCTTACACGTGATCGAATTGGGCAAAGGAGACCCTAAAGAAGCTGAAAGGACTATGCAGTTTCATTTAGGTGTTAAATGAAAACTCAACACTATTATTTTACTCATCTAATGTTAATTCTGTCTGTTTGGTCCAGTCCTCAAAAATCTGGTTTTGTGTCTATTTAAACTCTATTTAAAAACATGAAAGCTTGAAGTTGTTTAAAAGTAAAACGACTTGGCTACATGGAGAGCAAAACCTCGGTGGAGGCGCACTGGTTCAGAATGATTGGCCTTCCATTTTGTGGGGAGGGGTAAGGGAGAAAGGATGAGAGAGGAGAGGCATAATGAACTATTTCTTATTGTTTCAGGGGCTCCAAAGATCACCTCCCTCCACTTTTGGAGACTCACTAGGATTGATGGGACTCAGGACATAGTTGTGATTGCGCCTGGGATATATTCCAGCCATGTAGTAAGGATGCATGGCTGGATCATAAGGGAAAAAGACACAGGCAGAGAAATCAATGACAGGCTTCCTTATACCCACTTTCTCCTGTGATGGGACACACTTGAGCACGTTCTTCTCTCCAGCAACTAAAAATGCCTCAACGTATGCATTGTTTCTGCTGAGAGATCCCATTAGAAACTCAGTACCCAAGGTTTTAATTGGGATATGGTCACATAGGTACCCTCTGTGCCTACCAAGTACCCCTTTTCTAGATTCCCAGAAGTAAGCAGGTGTTCAGCATAAATCACATTGTTTGTGCCAGCAGGCGAGGCACAGCGGACCACATTGATCTCTTAGAGAATGGGTCCAGTTCCAAGTTCCCAGATGCCAGCCAAGGGCTTGCCTTGCAAGCAGACCCATCTAAAGATAGCAACCTCAGGCCTGCTGGGTTAACTCTTTTCTGCACAGCTATGACCCCATGAATGAGAAGTTGCAAGAAGAAATGGGCCAAACTTTCCCCTATTTTCACCACCATAAGGAGAACAGATTAAAGATAAGCAACTTAGTAGGAAGTTTTATAGGAACTCTTCTCTGCAGTGGCTTGGTCCTAAGTGATTTGGAAATGTCAGTGTAAAGGAGCTCAGGTGACGTTTAGGGATCCCCCAGTGCATACAGCCATTGAAGTCCATCTAGGCCCAGCTAAAAGATAAGACCAAACAAAAGACGCTTATTTTGTCAGCCTCAGACAATACAAATGAGTTATACTTAATGACTCCTTTTATTTGAAAATCACATTAAAAACTGAGACTTCATCCCTTTGCTTGTCTCCCAATAGCAAGACTCTGCTTGGAATGAAAGTGCAAATATCCAGCAATGATGCCAACTCATCCAGTGACATAAAATCCACTTACCACAAACATAAACCATGTTTTCAGCAATAATTTACATATGTGAAATGAGAGAAATTGGAAACTAATCAGCATAGCCTAAATAAATGACCCTCTTTATTGTAACTCGTTTATAGCCAAAGTGACCTTTCTTAGTGCCATGGTAGCATATTTATGGGATGCTATTTTCTCATGTAATTCACTGTCACATTATATTTTCATAAATATGCCTGAAAGGTGAAACAGCTGCATGTGATAATAACTCATAAATTCTAAACCATATCCTTGAAAAAGCAATGTAAAAAATATTAAACAAATTTTACAAAGAGAAAATCATTCACAATTTCACATAAAATACCTATTTTATCTGCATGTTACCTTTTAGTCTCTGTCCATACAGATATACATTTTATGAAGTTATAATCATAATCTTCATCAATGTTCATAGATTTTTTAACATGACAAATATTTTCCATATTTCTCCATAGATGCCATAATTATCACTTCATTACATTATTTGCTGTACTAGAATACAGTTTTAATATATCTGTCAAATAAATTCTTAGTTTTTAATCAAAGTAATGTACACCTACTATTAAAAATCAAATAGTCAAGAAATGACTTCTAGTGGAAAGTCACAGTCACCTGACTTACCACATCCCAGCTGCTGTCATTCCCCAGTAGCAAACACTTTTACTTAAATGTTCCTTCCTGTTTTTAATTTTTGTACTGATTATCTCCATTTCACTAAATACAATCTTATACTATTATTTCTTAATTTATTGATTTTAGACATCTATCGATTACTACTTTTAGTTTCTTTATAGGTTATACTTAACCCTTCATTTCTTTTTCCATCTACTATGGGTAGGATTTTCTTAACTCTTCACTTTGTAAAAATGAAGAGTTGTGAGTGCCCTTATCCTCACCTTCATTTTTCCTCCCAACTTTAACTCTGAACTCTTGTTGTTTGTATTTATACTTTTATAATGTTGTATTAGTCCACTTTCTGTTGCTTTGAGCAGAATACCTTAAACTGGGTAATTAAAAAAAATTTATTTCTTACAGTTTGGAGGCTGGAAAGTCCAAGGTTGAAGGGCACATCTGGTGAAGGCCTTCTTAATGAGACTTTCTACAGTCTCATAGCATCACATCGGGAGGGCTGAGGAAGAGTGGATTCACATGCTTTCTTCCTTTCCTTATAAAGCTACCAGTCTACTCCCTGATAACCCACTAAACCATTAACCCAATTAATCCATTCACAATCTAATCACCTCTTTAAAAACCCACCCTTCAAAAATCCCATATTGCAGATTAAGTTCCAACATGAGCTTTGGAGGGGACATTCAAACCACAGCAAATGTAAAGGTGCATATCATTTACATGCCATTCTGTAGCCATGTCTGTGTTCCATGCCTTATCCATAGGTTAATTTTAAAAGTTTAAATCAATGAACAGTATCAATATAATATGGACTCCATAACTATTATTCACTCTTAGAGTTACAGGCTATGATATAGTTATATTTCCTTTCCATATAGCTTTTTATTTTTCCTGGAATTTCTAGTTGCCTTTGTTTTCCTTCTTGCAATGTTTGTCTGTATTATTACTTATATTATCTAAAGAATCAAGAGTAGTAATGTATCTGTAAAATCTCTTTTCCCTACCTATCCCTACTCTCTGATACCTCCCTCCCGAAGCAATCATTTTTCTCACTCCAGTCATGACTAATTGTCAGTACTATAGAGCTGTCATCTTGGGATTTGCCTTCATTACTTTCTTGGGTTGAAATGATTATTTCCAGGATTCCACTTTCCCTTTTTCTTTTTCTCTCCCCTTAGAGCATATCTGGAAATGCCTGTATTCTACCCTTACGCTTGCCTGATAGTTTGGGTGGACAAAGAAGTCTAAATTAAAAATATTTTTCACTCAAAATCTTTAAATTTTACTTCATTAACATATAGCCTCTCTTGTTGCTATGATTCTTGTTCTTTTGTGGGTGGCCTGTTTCTGTGTTTGTTTTGCTTTGTTGTTTTTTTTCTTCAACAAATCCATAAGTTTCTGTTTATCGTAGCTATGCAGAACTTCCAGAAACAATGTGTTTTCTCTATATGATCCATCACTGTATTTCTCTATTCCACTTTGTAAGAGATTGCCCCAGCATTATTTTCCACCTTTCAGTGTTTTCAAAAATTTCAACTGTCATATTTTAAATATGTATTCTTTGTTCCTTTCTTACAGCATCTTATTTTATTGATACAGTATCTACTCCCATTTTTCTGAGAATCTTAAGAAAAAAAAATACCATTCTCTTGTTCCCTGACTTATTTGTGTTTTCTGTGAGGTAATTTTTTCTGTCTATTCATCTTGTGTTCTTTTTCACACTTTTCAGATTTTCTTTAACTATCTGGTTATCCTTAGTTGTCCATATGTAAGAACCAAGCAACAAAAAGCTGACAAGTCTTATACCTATCAGAACAGCTACTATAAAAAAAACAAACAAACAGAAATTTAAACCCCTGGGTACTGTTGGTGGGAATGTAAAATGGTGCAGCTGCTATGGAAAAGAGTATGGCAGTTTCTCAAAAAATTAAAAATAGAATTACTACATGATCCAGCTATTCTGCTTCTGGATATATACCCAAAAGAATTGAAAGCAGAGTCGTGAAGAGATATGTGTACACCTATATTCATAGGAGCATTATTCACAATAGCCAAAAAGTAGAAGCATCCAAGCGTCCATCAATGGATTAATGGATAAACGAAGTGTGGTATATATACACAGCAGAATATTATTCAACCTTGAAAAAGGAGGAAATTCTTTTGGCTATTTTGAAATATATAATAAATTACTGCTAACTATAGTGACCCTAACTAGATATCAAACCAGAAATTATTTATCCTAACTGTATTTTTGTATTCATCAACCAACCTCTCCCTATCCCCCCTTCCCACTGGTAGCTCCTATTCTACTCTTTAATGTTCACAACACAAAGAAAAGATAAATGTTTGAGGTGATGGATACTCCAACTACCCTGATTTGATCCTTATACACTGTATGCATGGATCAAATTATCACATGTACTGCATAAATATTTACAATTATTATGTATCAATTAAAAATAAATTCATTAAAAAATAAAAATATAATAAAAGAAGGAAATTCTGACAAAGGCTACAACATGAATGAAACTTGTGGCATTATGCTAAGTGAAATAAACCAGTCCCAAAAAGACAAATAGTGTATGATTCTACTTATGTGAAATATCTAGAGTCATCAAGTTCATAGAAATAGAAAGTTGAATGGTGGTTGCCAGGAGCTGAAGAAAAGGGTATATTAGTCCCTTTTGTCACTTATAATGGAAATACCCAAAACTGGGTAATTTGTAAAGAAACAATATTTATTGCTTACAGTTTCAGAGGCTAGGAAGTCCAAAGTCCAGGGAACACATCTCGTAAGGGCCTTGGTCAGTGGTGAGTTTTCACAGTGATGTAGGGTACTACATGGCGAGAACAGCAGGGGCAGAGAGAGCTAAGCTTCTCAGTTACTCTCCTTTTAAAGCCATCAGAACCACACCCTTTGCTCCATGAACGAATCAATCCATTCACAATCGCATAGTCCTCACAATCTAAGCACCTCTTCAAGGCCCCACATTTCAATGACCATAATAAGACTTCCCACCCCTTTAACAGTGTCACAGTGGGGACTAAGTTTCAACATGAACTTTAGGGGAACAAACATATCCAAACTGTATCAAGGGGTAAATTAGGATTGTTGTTTAATGGGTGCAGAATTTCAGATTTACAAGATGAAAAAGTTCTGGAGATGGGCTGCATAACAATGTGAATATACTTAACAATACTGAACTATATGCTTAGAAGAGGTTAAGATGGTTAAAAAGAAAAAAGAAAAGGAAAAGAAATGAAAAATGAAAAGAAAGAAAGAACCTGAGAGGGAACTGTAGTGGAAGCATCGGGATCCTACCCATTCTCTTCTCAACAATTACCATTACAGTCCATGACAGCAGAATTCCAGTTGGATTTGAGTGTATCACACATGGCAATGTTTTGAATTTTGGATGTGAAATAATCAGTATTAGCACTGTACATTTATATAAACCTTTTTGTCCAAGATATGGGCTCACTGACACCTTACCAGTTGTTCTGTATTTGGGAATGGTCTCAATTGTAACAAAACTGATGCATAAAGGAATGCAAGGCCAGTGGGTTACAGAAACTGTGAGAGAGCAGCAGTTCTGATTCTTAGTTCAAGTCTTCTCCTAGGAAGACATGAAGCAAGCACGAGGGTGGTGTGGGAAAGGAAAGAGTTTCAGGCTGCAGGAATACAATCAAATGCTGCCGATGTCGGACAGATTGACACAGAAGGTCAAAAAGAGTTTCCCAAGGATTTCAGTTTTCTAAATCCATGAATTATCTTTTTTGAAGAAGTATTGTTTCTATTTTACAGCAGTAGACATTTTTAAAGAAAAGAAAGGAGGGCATGGGTGTGAGCACATTTCATGAAAATCCTTGATGCAGAGGCTCATCATTGCTGCCCAAAGTCAGTAGCAACAGAGTAGGAGTATGTGGATTTTAAACTCATTCTAAGGTTTCGTTTTTGTCTTTTAATGCAGGATGATTGGTAGGCGCTTTTTAACTTCAGGGTACCCTAACTCCACATATGAAGGCAGCAGTAGAAGCAGCTACAGAAAAAATACGACTTGAATCACACTGCTCATCACTCAGCTAAAAATAATCAGTCAAGCTTAAGTACCCTGGCATTTACAGGGGTAGAAATGAGAATCTCCATCCTAACAGTTGTCAGTAAAGAGAACATATTTTTTTCACCTTCTACAATGAAACAAAAATAAATAAATAAAAATTTCCGTCGAGCACCAAGGGACAGCACCTGGCTCTAATTCAGTTCTGCCATGAGACCCAGAAGTAATCAATACACACTTATTAACTAATCACACGGCATCTCGCTTCCCTGAGTGTTGTACAAATCCAGAAAGCAAACAACCCTTAATATAGATGAAAAGGTAGGGGAATAAGGAAGAGCTGTGATAAATGGCTGGGTTTACATCAAATTTCCCAGGAGACTGTTTAACTTTCTTCCTTCCCTACCTGGTTGGCACAATGTAAGTGTGGAAGGGAAAAACATCAAGGCTAATATATTACAGTCATATTTTACTATTCCTACCACAGTTGCCCTTTGCCTTTAAATGCTTATGATACTGCCTTGGAAACCGCACCACCCCCACTCAACCTTCAGAAAATCATTGTCAAAACAAGTGCAGTCAAACTGGAGTGGGGGTGGGGAGATACTGAGATATTGGTCAATGGATACAAATTTAGACAGGAGGAATAAGTGCAGGGACCACCCCCACTCAACCTTCAGAAAATCATTGTCAAAACAAGTGCAGTCAAACTGGAGTGGGAGTGGGGAGATACTGAGATATTGGTCAATGGATACAAATTTAGACAGGAGGAATAAGTGCAGGAGATTTATTGTACAACGTGGTGATCATAGTTAACAACAATGTATTGTATTCCTGCAAATTGCTAAGAGAGTAGATTTTAAATGTTCTCATCACAAAAAAAATAATCAGTATGTAAAGTAAGGAATATATCAATCAGCTTGATTTAATCATTTACAATATACACATATATCCAAATATCATGTTGTACACCATAAATACACACAATTTTTGTCAATTAAAAAATTCAAAGAAAAATGACAAAAAAAGTGCAAAGTACTCAATTTGTGTTCACAAAACTAAATTACAATGAAGAAGCCAAGCAATTATCTAGATAATTCAGACACAACTCTGATGTCTCTGGCCTGCACTATTTAGTAAACTAATTGCCCCTTCCTTCACTTCCCCCTTCATGGGCTACATGAAAGATCTAGGTTGCTACACTCTCTGAAGGCTTAAACAAGTAGATAAGCAGTCAAGGCATCTTTTGCTCATCTGGGTCCCAAAACTGTATCTTACATATCCACAATGGCAAGATTCCCAAAGGGTGACCTAGGTTGGAGACCTACCTAGGGGACAGAACTGACCTACCTATCAAATGGGGGTAGAGTGCATAGGACAAAAGTCATTGCTTTGGTTTTTCTGTCTCAGTGGTCACATTAACTAAAGACTAAGGTGGACCCTTATAGTTTGCAAGGCAAGACTTAGACACTGTGGACTCCATGAAAATGCCAGATGCTAACCCATGTTTTCAGGTGTGAAATCCAGAAGGCAATTCTTGGAAGACACAAACAAGGATCATCAGCCATCTTAGTCAAAGAATACTAATCGCCTAACAGGGCACCTCAAATGTGACATATCCCCAAACTGTGACATATCTCAAAACTGCATTCACTTTTTTTTGTCTTCTTCCTATTTTTCTTCTCTGGTGACAGCAACACCAGATAGCCGGTTGCCACCATACAAACTCTGCAGTCACGCTATGCTCCTCTCCACCTTTCTTGTGCACGTGTCCTGGAGCTCTGATAGGTTCCTGGTTCACTTTTCCACACCCACTTGATCTTGACTTTCACTGATGCACCCATCACCTCTTCCTGGGATCCCTGTGACAGTCCCCAACAACCACCTGGTCTCCCTGCCTCTGTTAGGCACTTCCTCCAGCTCCATTTCCTCTCCATCGCCAGTGATCTTTTTGAAATTGTGTTTTCACTTTTTTTTGTCTTCTTCCTATTTTTCTTCTCTGGTGACAGCAACACCAGATAGCCGGTTGCCACCATACAAACTCTGCAGTCACGCTATGCTCCTCTCCACCTTTCTTGTGCACGTGTCCTGGAGCTCTGATAGGTTCCTGGTTCACTTTTCCACACCCACTTGATCTTGACTTTCACTGATGCACCCATCACCTCTTCCTGGGATCCCTGTGACAGTCCCCAACAACCACCTGGTCTCCCTGCCTCTGTTAGGCACTTCCTCCAGCTCCATTTCCTCTCCATCGCCAGTGATCTTTTTGAAATTGTGTTTATACCACTTCCTTATTTAAAATCTTTCAGAGGTGCCAAGTGGTTTGAGGTGTGAAGACTTATTCATTTTTTTGCTGAGTTTTCCTAGTCAAGGTAATACAGATACAAGTTTAAAATTTTAAATATTGCTAAATGGTATGCAATGACCCTTGTCATTGAAGTGTAAGGTTCGTCTTCATGAAATGTAAGTTTTTCACTCATCCCAGATCCCCAGGGTTCCTATTACTACTAATAATATTTTTCTATGAATATATATATTATATGTTATATAAACATATGTTATATATATATATATATAACATTTAACCTAAATGCTTTTTACCTAAATTATGTTGAAGATTATATCATAAAAACACATATGGATCAACTTCATTCTTTTGCATAGTAATCAATTGAAAGTATAAAACACTATTTAATTAGCATCTTTCTTGGAGATTTATGTTGTTTTGTTGTCTTTTACTCCCTGAAACAAAACCATAATGAATACAGAATCAAGTTTAAACACCTGAGTGTTCAGCAGACAAGTCCCTTATGATCTGGCTGCTGCCTGCATGCACAGTTCGTGTCATCTCCCCCATTTCCCTGTATGCAGTTTTTTTTTTTCCTGCAGTCACACCAAGCTTCTTGCAGTTCCCCCAAACACTGCCCTGCTAGGTTATGTCTACCTGTAATGCTCTCTTTGCCCTTCTCTAGCCAACTCTCACTAATCTTTTAAAAGTTCTCAAATTCTAGTCTAATTTGGATGCCCCTCTTCTGAACTCCCTTGATTCCTGTGCTATCCCATGCTCCATGGGCTCTGGAAATAATTGCTATACCTACCAGTGCCCAGCACTCAAGACAGGAGATGGGTTAAGACAGGAATATGACTAAGTGAAATAACAGAGATTTATAGTATTGCAAAGAAGATGGGGTGAGTCTTGTAAGAGCCTGAATGTAAATTGATATCACACTCCATGGCACTGCTGAGCTCACCACCAGAGAACAGAGCACCTGCAGGACAGAGGGTGCAGAAATGGGTGAGCAGCAGCATGTGCTCCTGGAGGAACCGTCCATCCAAGGCAGCATGGGTTGAGCCCATACACATACCACAGGAGGCCAATGCAGAGAGAGAAAGCCGAGATTCAGGGATGTCAGGAATGATTTCAAGGAGTGGTAGGACTGAACTGAGCCCTGAAGGAAGAATTAAATTGAGAGGAATGGCCAGGGCAGGAAGAAGGCTATGAACGAACACCTGGAGGGCAGGACACTGAGCCAGGAGGCTGGGGTGGCAGAGGTCTGCAGAGGAGAGCAGGGAGGAAGGAGGAGGCCTAAACTGGGGTTCTGAAGACTGGTGTTCTAGGCCTGGTTTGCTCATGAATTACTTCAATAAATGTTTATTGAGCACCTGCTGTTCTAGGCATTGCTGACATAGCAATAAAGAAAATAAAAATCCCTGACTTCACCGCACTTCCATTCCAGGGGTTCTGCTAATCCCTCATGTAACCTTGGGCAAATCACTTCACTGCTCTCGATCTGCCTTCTTACCTTTAACATATGGGTCTTGGACATTTCTAAGATCACTTTCTCTACAATATTCTAAGATTAATAGGAAAAGGTTAGAAATGGTGGTGGAACCAGATGACAGTGAGCTGAGGAACATGGACTCCTTCATCTAAGGCAGTAGGAAGCCTCTATCTACCTGCTAATGGGAATACTTCCAAGTAAGAGGTTTAGGAAGACTGATATGATAGACTGAAGGCAGAAGAGAGAAAACTAGAAGTTGGAACAATTTAGGAGATTATAGATCCTTACACGGTGATGAAGGCTCAGACATACATCTTAAGAATCAAAATCATGGGTTAAGAGTGCAGATTTGGGGCCGGCCCGGTGGTGCACTGGAGAGTGCGCCGCTTGGGAGTGTGGCGGCACTCCCGCCAAGGGTTCGGATCCCATGTGGAGACCGGTTCCCACTTACTGGCTGAGCGCGGTGCGGGCGCGACACCAAGGGTTGCGATCCCGTTGCCAGTCCCCGGTATGGGCACAACACCGAGGGTTGCAATCCCGTTACCGGTCAGTAAAAAAGACAAAAAGGGGGAAAAAAAAAAAAAAAGAGTGCAGATTTGATACACCACAAATAAGCTACTTCTTTAAAATACTGGCTTTGCTAAATAGCTGGTTATAAAGGCTTCATTGTCATGATACTAACCAAGATCGGAATAACTGGGGGAGCTTTGCAAGCTAAAGACATTTTTTGGATCTCTGTATCAGACTGGGCTTAAGTGTATGTGGGCTGCTTCCTGGGCTCCCCAGGAATGTCCTATATGCCTGAGGAATATCATACAGCCCATACCATACAGCTGTAAAACACTACCCAGGGTGACTCAGCAACGTGTCTAAATGACTGGCTATATTTTGGAAGATGAATGAAGCCCAAGTAATGTTTGCTGTCTCCCCTGGCATTTTGATAATAAATACAGCATGTGGAATTTGCTATCTTTAGACCTCTCCCTTGAAAATTCTAGAGTGCTTATCACCCTAGTAGCTAATCACTCAGCCATCTCTAGCTTAGCCTTCCCATGGCTAAAAGAACTTCAGAGGTCACTCAAAGATAAATATTCCCTGCCAGAAAATGCCTTGAAATAGTATGCTGTAAGAGTTTCCCTGGAGTGGGTAATAAGCATTTACTTGACTATCTGCCATTCCCAGTCCCACTCCTGCCTCCAAGGACAGGTTTCTGGTCAGTCCCCTTTACTAAGCCTGGGACACTGGGAGCCCCTCTACAGGGGTCCTCAGAGGAGAAGTCACCAATTTAGAAATCAGAGCAGAGTTCAATGACTAATCTCAGTTCCATTCTTCTCGACTTATGAATTCATTATTTGCTTCCAGTTGGGTGAAAAGCAAACAGACTGAAGAGTCATGAAATTTTTGGTGCAGGAGAGTTCACGCCAGAGTCAGGCGGGCTAACAGAATGACGCCAAAGGCATTCTTTTTTAACAAACATTAAACCATAACCCGATGCCCAGCTGCAATGTCTGTTTTGTCCCAATCCCTCAGCATGGCCGCTCACTTCCACTCCTTCCAGAGTGTAATGAGGAATAGCCACCTGACTAGCCACCAATAACCAGTGTCACTTCCATCCTGCTTCTGAATATTACATCAGCAACCTCTCAAATTCTTGAAAACCATGTTTTACAGTGTCCCAGGCAACGAGCTGTACGTGATTACACAGCAGTAGCCAGAACTGCTCGTACTCATTTTTTCCTGACCAGAAGACCATCAGTATTTTCTCTTTTATCCATTTTATGTGAGTGTAGAGAGATCAACACTCATAGGGGTGAAGGAGTTAATCCACAGTCACTAGGATGAAGGAAAAGAGAACTTTTTAGTAACCTCGACAAGGTTTTTACTTGGATTAAATGCAATATGAAAACATATTTTCAATCTAATTCTAATCCTCACAAATACTCAGGCACAAACACCTGTCTGGCTTATTCTATGTAGAAACACCAGGTTCTCTCTCCTCATCTGCTTCTCGTTTAAATAACTTGGGTTTCTTCGCTGTCACTGCAAACCAGCTTACCAAAAACCATATTCGTCTCTGTCAAAGATGAAGAAAAAGTCTCAAAATACCTACAATCCAAGATGCTTGGGACTAGGAAGCCTTTAAAGTTTCGGCTGCGTATGGCCTCTGACCACGTGACCACACTGCTCCTAGGGAGCAGCCCTGTTAGGGGCTGAAAGTGGTGTGAGGCTCAGAGACAGCCCGAGGGGACAAGGGGCTGTTTTAGTTCTGATGTCTTGGTCTCTCCAAGAGTTCCTGGGATCTGTGGAAGGAAGTGCTGAGTGGGTGGGGGTGGAGGGCGGGCAGCTGGGCTGGACTGGCTCCTTCAAATCTAACTCTTTCAAGTAATGCCTACAGGCCTCTACAGTCATAATAATAATAATAATAATAACTACTGTTTATTAAATGCTTATTCTATGCTTAGCATTATGCTAAGGACTATATGTATGCTAATTCTTTAATTCATAGCAACCCCTTAATATAAATATTATTTTCCATCACAGTTTACAGATAAAGAATCTGAGGTATCAGAAAGTTATGTGACATGCTCAAAGTCACCTATGCAGTAAGTGGCAGGGATGGGTTTGAATCTGGAGGAACTTAGCTCTAGAGATCATGCATTTAACAACTCTGCTATAAAGCCTCCCACATGAAAGTTACCAAACTCTAACTTGCTCCAGTTCCACTTCTTCCCAGGTCACCTGCGGCCGGGGAAATTCTTACCTAACACCACTGCCTTGCAGTCAGGTTAGGTCATGTGATTGGGTACTGGGCAGTTAGACATGAGTGGAAATAACATGAGCTTGTCTAAGCCAGACACTTAAAAACATCCTTCACCTTCCTCTTCCCCATCCATGGGGCCTTGGAAGGCACAAGCTCCAGATGGCAAAGATATAAACTGGAAGCAGCCAGGGTGTCTGAGTCATTGATTGGAGAAAGGCTGCCATATTAGGTGGTGATGTGAATAAGAAATAAATTTCTACTGGGTTAAGCCACTGAGATTTCAGGGTTGGTTTGTGACAACGGCATAGCCTAGCCAATTCTGAGAACATACCACTCAATTTACTTCAAATTTTTAATAGTAAGACCCATTCTCGTCTACGTCTGCCTAAACGAACCCATATGCTACATGCTGCTTTCTTTACTTCCCTAAGCTACCAATTACCTTCCTGATCACAAAGGGTTACACCGTTTCTGCCAGATTTCTTTCAAAACAGTGCCCCATGTAAGGATAGATAAATAGATCAATGAAACAGCATAGAGAGTCTAAAAATAGAAATTACCTTCCTGATCACAAAGGGTTACACCGTTTCTGCCAGATTTCTTTCAAAACAGTGCCTCATGTAAGGATAGATAAATAGATCAATGAAACAGCATAGAGAGTCTAAAAATAGGCCCATACATATGTAGCAAATTGATTTTCAGCAAAGGCGGCAAAGAATCTGGTAGGGATAGGAAAGCATTTTCAACAACTAGTGCTGGAACAATGGAATATCTATATGTGAAAAACATGAACTTCCACCCCTAACTCACTCCATATACAAAAATAAATTTGAGATTGATCACAGAAACAAATGTGAAAGTTAGAACCATAAAACTTCTAGAAGAAAACATAGGGGAAAATATGACCTTGGAGTAGAACATTTCTTAGACTAATGTAATGGATTCTGTGGTGTGCCGTGCAGGTCCGCCCCTCAGACCAAGCCCCTCATTCCCCCAGCTTCAGGTGTTGGCAATATGGCCCTCATCTGAGTCTCTCTCCAGACATTCCCTCAGCAAAAGAGATCTGCCTCACCCCAGGGAAGCCCTCAGCCAATGACTGGTCAAGATAGGGACACAAAGACCTGCCCCCTTGCTTCATTTTGGGACAGTTTTGAAGATTATCCCATAAAAAACTAAACACATGTCCACAAAGACTTATTCATGAATGTCTGGAGTAGCCTAATTTATGACAGCTACAAACTAGAAACCCAAATGTCCATCAGAGGAGAATGGATAAACAGGGTAGGCTGTTCATACAAAGCAGTATTACTCAGCAATAAAAAGGAACAAATGACTGATACATCAAATGTCATGGATGAGCTTAAAAATTTGAGGGTGAATGAAAGAAGCCAGACACAAAAAAGTACATGGTGTGAAAGTTGTCAGAATCACAATGTAGTCACTTGTGTTCAAAACAACAACAGCACTACCAACAACAAAACCTGACACACAGAGCCAGGGGAGACCATGAAGGGAGGGTTCTCACACAAAAGACTCTGCAAAAACCACAACTTTGCACAAAGGCCATCATGACCTTACACACAGGAAAAATACTTCTGTAGGGACATCTGCCCCGCAACTGCCTGTCCAGCCTTGGACTGGCATCACCCTTGTTACTGATCCTTGTAGCCAAGGATAATTACCTCAAAACAATTACATAACTCTCCTCATCTTTCCTTTAAAAACCTTTGTCTTCCATCACCTCCCTGAAGATGCATGTAGTTCACTATGGCACCTGTTCCCATTGCAATGCCCATTCCTGAACAAACATCATTTTCTTTTAGAGAGTCTCCCTCTCTGACTGTTATTTAGGCAGACAATGGTATGATTCCATCCATGTGAAACACCAGGTCAGCTAAAACTATGGCACTAGAAATTAGAATGTGGTTATATCTGGGGTAGTGAGGGGGGAAATTGCCTGAAAAGGGGCAAGAAGGAACTTTCTGGGTTCTATGTCCTAATGTTCTATATCCTAATCGTGGTGGTAGTGGTGGTGGCACAGGTGTATGCAAGTGTTGAAACTCATCAAACTGTACACTTAAGGTCTGTGCATTTTACTGTGTGAAAATCATAACTCAAAAAAAAGAATAATAATGTTTGCCTTGTATCTGGTCTTATTCTACTCGCCCCCATGTGTGGGTAGGGTCTCTCCTGCTGTGGGTCTCAGTAGAGTGAAATTTAAGAATGGGTCATAACACACCTCCCATGTTTGAGTCAGGAGCCTTGAAATGTAACTATCTGGCTTCACCCAGAACTCAGCCCTTCTCCTGGAACTCAGTCCTTCTCCTGTCATTCTCTCCTTTGTTTTACCTGGCTGGATTTCCTTCCTTTGAGGAATTTTAAGGTTCTTTGAGGATTATGACAATTTCCTTCTTCACATTGGTTTCAGATGACTAGACTCACTATTTTGCCAGCTAAAGAATCAACCTGTCCTCTGTCCCCAGGCCAGTGAAGACTTAATAACAACAGCAATAACAATTCTCATTTCTTGTGTGCTTACATGCATCAAGTAGTATCCTTTGTATATATTATCTCACTTAAAAATTTAATACCTACCTTCAGATAGACATGAAGATACTTCAGAAAGTTCATGGAAAAATAGAATTGAAAGATAATACAAGTCTTTCCATGAACTTTTTGAAATTCCCTTGTATTATTTCCCCCATTTTACAGAGAAAGAAAACAGAGTCGGAGAAATTTTGCAACTTACCCACAGTCATAGAGTAATAAGTAAAAAAACCCAGGACTCAAACCCAACTCTATCTGACCCCACAGGCTGGATCCTCTCCACTAGATACTATTTGCTTTCAATATATGCTTAATAAAATATCTCTTGCTTGAATAAAAAAATAGCTACACTATTGCAGCAATTATAATAAATATTTAAGATAGCTCTTTAAAATAAATAACAGCATTTTTTGATTTAGAAATAAGAAGTATCAATTTGCAAGCTCTGATTTACTCTGGGCAAAGCCCAGTCAGGGCCACTGCCCTACAGCAGGTGAATACAGCTGCTGAACGTCTTAGAGGGCTCCAGAAGATTTCCAAAGTGCCCCAAACACATGCTATCACAATTACCTTTCTGTTCACTGCACATTTAGTGAAATATACTTCATCTGCTCTCAATTATAACATTACCATTTCATTACCATTCAGAGCACAAATTTGCTGTCAGTTTTCTTTTTTTCAACTCCAATGAGATTCAATTCTGGCCACTAGATACAACTTTGAACTGTCCCAAGGGGCATGTGTGATCTGGTGTGCTGAGAAATCTTTCTTGATGCCATTAAGCCATGAATATTTTCCACTTATTTTTGCTAGGGACTGTTCAAAGCAAAGAAGGCAGAGTTGGTACTGACCATGACTGAGGAAGGATGGGATTTGGCTGGTCATATATGTATGTGTGCATGTATATGCATAGGTATTGCATACACAGAAAGAGAGCCAGAGACACAGAGTAATGAGACTGAATTCTGCAGAGCCTATGGTTAAGTGAGGATGAGCTTGGAACTAGTCACATGTCAGTCAACAGTTAATACTCCATTATTCAGATGCTGAGGATCCAGGGTCTGAGGTTGGCCTTTTGTGTTTTTTTTTTTTTTTTAATTTGTTTTGTAACCCATCTTTCTGCCTCTTAGTTGCCTATCTTTTTTTAAACATTTCACCATTGTTTAGCTGCTTCATTACATTATTCAGATGCTGAGGATCCAGGGTCTGAGGTTGGCCTTTTGTGTTTTTTTTTTTTTTTAATTTGTTTTGTAACCCATCTTTCTGCCTCTTAGTTGCCTATCTTTTTTTAAACATTTCACCATTGTTTAGCTGCTTCATTAGAAATTTAACAGGGAAAACAAAAAGTTACCAAATTAAAACCAGCCAATTTTGTTTTCTGACAGCATCCCTGATTCAAGGCATTGAGAGGAAAGTGTTTCATCAGGTGAAACAAGATTTCTTTTCCTTAATTACCTGTACATTTCAATTACTCTTTATCGTTTCTGGTCCTCATTCTCTATTCCTACCACAACATCTTAAAAAATGCTTTTACCTTCCATTTCATCTGTCTTGCACTCTTACAAAATACCGTGAATATTGGCAGCTCCTCGGGAAAAGGTATGAGTCAGGTCTTAAACACTCCCGTTTTCAGAGTCAGAAACAGACACTGTGTTGGACCAAATCCCTTGCCATGAAATAGCCGTTTGTTCAATCCCCCTGAGATGTATATTGTATTTTAAAGGTGTAATGTCAGAACTCTTAGCAATCTTTTAAGGAAACAATGTTTTCAGCCTCACATACCACTAAAGCTGCTTATAAATTAAGTCTCAGGACGTCCTCTGCGCTGAAAGTGCCAGAGCCCATCATGGCTGTTGATGGAGCACCCCACAGCACACAGGGGTGGGCTGCCCTGTCCTGAGGAACACAGCTCCCGGCTCCACCTGCCTCACTCTCCATGCAAACCCCAGGGACCATCGCATTTTCACATAGCACAATAACTGTGACACAAATTAGACACAGCGCTGCCTTTTACTCATTTGTGCTTGCTACTTCCAATAGCTCTGAATTTAATCACTTTGGAGCTATTTGAGGGCATCCAATGTAATTGTAGAACTGCAGCAGAACTAAGCATTGTGATGCCTTTTGCTAAGATTATATGCAATTTGAAACATATCAGAATATAAAAATCAAGTCACCTCCTGGAAATGTATCCTGGACAAACAAACAACAACAACAAATGTAGAGGAGTTGTTATGTCAATATCTGAAAAATGCCTAGAGATACATAACTGAGATTCCACTCAGTGGTGTATCACCAACCTTCGTTATTTTTCCTAAACATAGATTGATCACCTAATATGCCAGACCCTTTGTTCACATTATTTCATTTAGACCTTTCAACAACCTTATGAAGTAGATATTAACCCATTTTACAGATAAAAAAAATATGGTTCAAAGAAGTTAAGTAACTTGTTGAAAGTCTGTCATCTGGTAGGTGAACTAGGAATAAACACATGACCTCACCTGGGTCTCTTCTGGCATTTACATAAGAGATGATAGAAAGGGAAAGTGGAAACAAGCAGGGGCTATGAGAATACCAGATGGGGATGTATTCCTAAAACAGAAGCGGGTGAACAAGGATTCGCTGGCCAGAGTCAGCCATTTGCAGATGCTTATTGGCGAATTCAAGAGAGAACAGGAAGAAGACTTGATCAGCATAAATCCACCATTCCTAGAAAACTAACTCAAAGTGAATTGATTGCTCAGCAAATTCACTGACAGGAGAAATGGGAGAGTGACACATGAGAAGCAAGAGACAGTGTCACTGCCTGCAAAGGACGTGTAGTCCACCTGCATGCCAACGTAAACACAGAGACAATGAGCAATGCAAGGGTGTCTATTGTCATGCTCTAAGTTAAAATTCTTATGGCTTTGGAGAAGGTCAAGTTTAACATGTCGGAGTAGTCAGGAAGGCTGATGAGGAGTTGAAACATGAGTGGAACCTTACAGGGTCAAAGCTTCATGAGCCAGGTAGTGACACTATCAAAGTCCGGATCTCTTCATCTATAAATTGGGACTAGCAACAGCATCTGCCGTGCAGACTGAGGAAGAGCTCACGGGGAGCAGGGGGCGCACTGCCTGGCACATGGTGAGCATCAACAAGTGTAATCTATCATCTGCAAGGCTATCTCTTGAAGGCAAATGCCTGCTTGGCGAGGCTGAGGAAGCGTCAATTGAAGCCCTCCAGGCCTTAGCATCTTGGCTGAAATGCTCAATGAGCAAATTGGCTGATGCTCAGGAGGGCTCCAGCAGAGCCAGCCATCACTGCTGGCTCAGCTTACCCTCTCTCTGCAAACCCCCTGTGACAGCGGGCCCTGGACTCTTGGGCAACAACCTAGACCTCAGCTGTGCTTGTCACAGCCAGCAAGGCATCAGGAGGTGCTGCATTTCCAGCCTTGCACTGCCCCACTTGGAGACTCAGCCATAGATTCCCAGAAAAAGAACCTGAATCCTCCTGCTTGGTGTTGGTTTATCATAATCTCCAAGCTCTCCTTCCTTGTCCTTGGTGTTCTGCCTGCTTAGAGGCAACTCCATGTAGAGAAGGAGCTCCAGGCTTGAAGCCGAAGCCCTGCAATGCCACTTTCCAGCTGAGCGACCCCTTGTCCTCAGCCCTTTACCTCCCTACCTTTCTCACATTCATAAAACAGGATAATCAACTTCCTCAAAGAGCCTTACAGGGTTTACATGAGATTATATGGGTGAATGCTTTTGCTAAATATAAGTCACAAAATAAATATGAAATAAAAATAATAATCTGTCCTGGGCCCACTTATTCATTCTCCATGCATTACTGAGCAACTTCTATGTGCCAGGAACTGTTCTTGGAGCTGAGGATCAAGTAGGGGACAAAACAGATCAACATTCCTGTCTTGTGATGCCTGCATTCTAGGGTCTATGTCTCCCTAGAATGCAGACAGCAGACAGTGTGACAAAGCACCTGTAGCTAACAGCTGTGGCTCTAGCTATGAGGTATCTTCATTTCCAGTGTCTTATGTCTCTTTCCTGCTTGCCTGAAGTTGCTCTGAACCTGACTTTGCCTTGAGCCCAGCCTTGCTTCCAGTTCCCCTTCTGGTTTATCTGGATGCTCCACTTGACTTTCTCTGTCCTGGCTCACAGCCTTGCTTGTCTTGCTCCAAAGCTGCCAACATCCTGGCATGACAATTCCCATAAACTGCCCAGCTAGAAAATGTAAATCTGGGTACATATAACAAGTTCAATAAGATTATTTTGCATCTGCGCCACAATAATGATTACCTATGTGAAAGATGAGAACCACAGCCAAGAACTGAGAGCATTCTTTATGGCCAGCTGTGTCCAGTCTGCAAGCAGCAGAGCTTGCCAGCTGCTTTCCTCTGCACATCTGGCCCTGGAGTTCTGGACTTCAGAGTTCTGAGCCAATGAGAGGACCAAGGGGATGACTGCTGTTGATTTTCTGACATCATGATTACAGACCTCAAAATAACTCATCAGTAGCAGGGTGAGAGGTGGAAGTGGAAGAGGCAGGCCAGGTGGAAACTGTGTTGAGGGGGCACACAGTGATGGGCTCTACCTACTCAAATCTGCTCACATGGAAACAACAGCCTTTTCTGGAAAGTATTTCAGTGCATGGTTGTTATAGCAGCAGGTAGAAGGAAAAGCCTTCAGTTCCTAAGACGTACTTCCAAGTCAAACCGATGTGGTTACCATGGTACCGAGGCTCCTACAGGGGGGAAAGAAAGATGCATTTTCCAACAATTGTCAGTACGACAGAAACATTCAAATAAGTGGCAGTGTGATGGCTGAAAGTGTCCCGAAGCCCCTTCAATTCAAGACACTGATGAGCACTCTCTATGTGCGAGGCACATTACATTAAGTATGGGGCGGACACTGGAATGAATAAGATGCCATCCATGCTCTAAGCCTTTAGAGTCCAGGGAATTTATAATCAAGTTTGGCAGAGAAACATTTCACAAAAAGAACCAAAACATAAGGCAGAATGTGACGCTACTAAAGGAAAGATAGAAACCTCTATTCATTTATTTACTCTTCGCTCAGAAAATATTTGAATCTGAGCTCTCTTATAGGTGCTGGGTACTGAGTGTTAGGAAAAACAGTCTAGGGCAGGGAGAAAGATGATAAATTAGATAGATGATAAATTAGATTGATAAGTGATGATGAAAACAGATGAAAGATAGATTGATAAACATAGATAAGGGATTACAACCAATATTAGGAAAAACAGTCTAGGGCAGGGAGAAAGATGATAAATTAGATAGATGATAAATTAGATTCATAAGTGATGATGAAAACAGATGAAAGATAGATTGATAAACATAGATAAGGGATTACAACCAATGCTTGCCATGAAGGTAACAGATAGGACCCTATGATAAAAGTTCTCCTTGAGCACAGAGGTGGGCAATTATTACAGCTGGAAGAAGAGTAGGCTTCATGGAGGAGGCATGTCAGCTCGTCAGCTTGGTCATGGATGATGAGTAGGTTTTTAACAAACAGGGACAGGACCAAGAGCATCCAAGGACCAGAAACTGAACAGAGGCACAGATGTGGAAGAGTGGATGACTGAGGGTTGTGTTGGGCTAGAACACAAGGACAGTGCTACACAGAGGAAGGCAGGAGCTAACAAGGCCTGTGCTGGGACTTGGTCCTGCAGCCAGCCTGCCTGGTTCTGCCACTTGCTAGGTGTGTGACTTTCGCAAATGACACTATTTTGGTGATTCAGTTTCCTTCTCCACAAACTGGGGATTATAGAGTTGCTTAAAGATTAAGTGATGTTATACAATTCAAATGTGCTAAGTAGTATCTGGCACACAGCAATAAACGTTACGACTGAGCAGAGTGACTGATTCAGGTAAATCCCTCCTAACAATTCTGGTGCAAACAAGAGCTCCCAGAGGCCTCCCCCAAGCCTTGGGAAATGTCCCTGATGATGACAAAGAGCTCCAACATTTTGAGGTGGTAAAGCTTTCAGAACACTGCCTTGTTTCAGATTTAAATCTTCTCTTCTGGACCCTGCTGTAAATTTATGCCTGGAGGCTTGTTGGTCAGATCTCAAGGCACTAGATCCCATCCCATGAAGGAAGCCTTCTCCCATTCTCTGCCTGCTGACTGAGGGTGGAATGCAGCAGACTGCAGCGGGGGAGGTTCCCTGGGCCTTCCAGGCAGGTGGATCAGACAGACTGCTCGCTGCATTTTTCTTGGGAGCGATATGCCTCCCTGGAATGGTGCAGTCATTTCATATTGAACATAATGGCTGAACTGAGCACCACTGACATACAACCAGGAGGCTCATCCGTCCATCTCACCACCTTTCCGTAGTCTCTACTTAAACGTCCTCAGAAAGACCCCAAAACAAAGCCAACATTAGATGTGGCCACAGAGACTAGTGTGGAGGCCACTAGAGCTGAACCCTGCTGCTGCTCCCCTAAGCTCCGGCCTGCTGACTCTACGAGAAGCAAATTAGTTAGCCGGGCCTTATGATAAGGAACCAGCATGGGAAAAAAGAGAGAGGACGGCTGCAATGGAGAAACAGTCTATGACCCAGAACTCAGTCCGGTGTTACATATTGGATGAGCTGAGGTTATTCAAATTTGGTAGGGATTTGTTTTGTTGTTTATGCCCAGTCTTTAAGTCATTTTGTGATTTACCTTTGTGCATTTTTGTGGTTGTTCTAAAGGGGATAATTAGACTGTGTGAGAAAAGTTAGAGTTTTTGTAATTTATTGGCAGAATAACAAAATGTGAATAAGACAAAAGTTCACTTGAAGCCTCCTCTCCTCCTTCCAACCTACACTGCTAACAATACCTCCTCAGAAATGAAAATATTGTCGCATAAACAAAGGAAAGGAAAACTTCCGATGTAAAAGATTATTCATTGCAGAGAAGCCACACAACCACCTCTGTGGTCCTCGACCCTCACATCTGCAAATGATGGGGCTGGCCTGGGAATCTCCTGGGCTCCTTGTAACACCTACAGTTTGTGAACTCAGGAACATGTTGTCACCAGACCAACCAACATTGCTACTGGGATTAGTTTCAGAGACATGGAAACGGTTCAGAAATTTGTAATCATACTATACTTCTATATATGAAAAAAAGGGCTTAGTTGTTTTGTTTCATTTTTAAATCATAGTGTATCTTCTTAAGAACAAACTCCATTTTTTAAAATGAAACCATTTCAGTTTTATTTTGATTAATTTGATATATAGTTTATCCATCCTTTTACTTTTTTTTTTAAATTGAAGCATAACTAATTATACATATTTTGGGGGTACAGTGTTGACTACCATCACCTGTGCACAGCATGTGATGATCAAATCAGTGTTATTAGGATATTTATTACTACAAATCGTGAAAACTCCTTTACCAGCAAACCTGGTACCCAACCACTGACTGCTCTTTAGAAATGGCTGTCATCCGGCCACAATCTGGATAGGTTTCTGGGCCCTGTTTTCTCTTTAATTTTGCTTCAGGGTCACTCTGTATGTGTTCTGAAGGCTAGAAAAAATGTGTTTAGAATAGGGAGTCTCATTGTTCATATTTTCCATTAATTCAGTCTAACTTCTCCACCTGTTAAACTAAACCAACATATAAAAACTCTGGAGAGTACAAGACAGTGAAGAAAAGACTATGCAGCAGAAAAAGGCGAGAGTAGAGAGTCTGAGAGGGTAAAAAGGGAAGGGGGTCACAAGTGAGAATGCAGGGGAAATAAAAATGAGATTGCTATAGTTTTTTCTTGGTTATTTTCTTTACACCTTCTGAACATTTTTCAGAAATGCAACGTGACAGAATTTAACATCTGGCAATAAACTGCATCTTTTCTGATCTGATGACATAGCCACTAGGAGGTATCACAGCCTGTGGCTACTGAAAATGATTTACTTATGGAAATCGCATCTACTGCTCTTTTCTAAAGTTTCTGAAGTCTGCCTTGCCCAAGTCTAAGGTCCTTCTGCTTTGTCATCTTTAGTTTTGTTCTCATGAACTCCAACGATAGAATCACTTTCTTCTAGGATCCTCTCCTCTGCAGCATGTAAACCTGGGTCTTGTTGGACAGAATGCTGTCCCACCTTGTCACTTCTGCTATATATATCTTAGGAGATGACTTTTTCAACAAAGTCTGTCAGAGGAGTTTCTGGCCCTCTGCTTTTTAGTTTAATGAATCTGCTTATATAGGCCCAAATATTTAAAGTCTCCCACCATTATTCTATCTTATATTTCTCCCAGTCTTGTGCCCACAGTTTTGCAAGATGCTTACAAAAATTGCAACCTGGTTAAAATGAGGATTTAGAGGAAAGAGGTAGATGGGAAAAGAGGAACCCTACAAAAGGCTGCTAATGAGGTATGCATGAGAAGCAGCAATTTTATCTCTTCACTTATTTTACGGTAATTTTATCACCCCTTTTTTCCATATGAAGCTCAGGGATAAAGAGAGTGAACATATGGCCGAGCCCGTGGCGCACTCCGGAGGGTGCGGTGCTGGGAGTGCAGCAGCGCTCCCGCCACAGGTTTGGATCCTATATAGGGATGACTGTTGCGCTCACAGCACTCACTGGCTGAGCGTGGTGTGGCCGGTCTCAAAAAGGACAAAAATAAATAAATAAATAAATAAATAAAAGATGGACCCAATAATATGCTGTCTTCAAGAGACTCACTTGACCTGTAAAGACACACATAGACTAAGAGTGAAAGGATGGAAAAAGATATATCATGCAAATAGATATGGAGTAGCTATTCTTATATCAGATAAAATAGACTTTAAAGCAAAAGTTATAAAAAGAGATAAAGAAGGCCACTATATAATGATAAAAGGATCTATCCATCAAGAAGACATAACAATCATAAATATATACACACCCAATGTTAGAACAGCCAGATTTAGGGCTGAGCCCATGGCGCACTCGGGAGAGTGCGGCACTGGGAGCACAGTAGCGCTCCCGCTGCGGGTTCGGATCCTATATAGGGATGACCGGTGCGCTCACAGCACTCACTGGCTGGGCGCAGTGCAGCCGGTCTCAAAACGGACAAAAAAAAAAAAAAAGAACAGCCAGATTTACACTGCAAACACTATTAGATCTAAAGAAAGAGATAGACACTAACACCGTAATAGCAGGGAACCTGAACACCCCACTTTCATCATTGGACAGATCATCTAGGCAAAAAATCAATAGAGAAACACAATATCTAAACAATACTTTAGACCAATTGGACGTGGCAGATATCTACAGAACATTCCATCCAACAACCTCAGAATATTCATTCTTCTCATCAGCACATGGAACATTCTCCAGGATAGACCACACATTAGGTCACAAAGCAAGTCTCAACAAATTCAGAAAAATTGTAATTATTCCATGTATTTTTTCTGATCACAATGCATTAAAGTTAGAACTCAATAATAAACGATACTCTGGAAACTGTACAAACACATGGAAATAAAACAACATTCTACTTAATGACATATGGGTCCAAGAAGAAATTAAACAGGAAATCAAAAAATTTCTTGAAACTAATGAAAATAATGACACATCATACCAAAACCTGTGGGATATTGCAAAAGCAGTATTAAGGGGGAAATTTATCACATTAAATGCTTATTTCAGAAGAATGGAAAGATGGCAAATGAACAATGTTAACACTTCACCTTAAAGACCTAGAAAAACAAGAACAATCCGAACCTAAAGTTAGTAGATGGAAAGAAATAAGATCAGAGCAGAATTAAATGAAATAGAAACCTGAAAAACAATACAAAAGATCAATGAAACAAAAAGTTGGTTTTTTGAAAAGATAAATAAAATTGACAAACCTTTAGCAAGATTAACTAAGAAAAAAAGAGAGAAGACCCAAATAACAAAAATTAGTAATGAAAAAGGTGATATTACAACTGATACCTCAGAAATACAAGGAATCATTAGAGACTACTATAAACAACCACATGCCAACAAATTCAAAAATCTGGAGGAAATGGATTAATTTCTGGATGCATACAAATCACCAAAACCGAGCCAAGAAATAGAATATTTGAACAGACCAATTACAGT
>NW_007731694.1:127323-131993 GCF_000696425.1 Galeopterus variegatus
CGCACTCCGGAGGGTGCGGTGCTGGGAGTGCAGCAGCGCTCCCGCCGTGGGTTCCGATCCTATATAGGGATGACCGGTGCACTCACAGTGCTCACTGGCTGAGCGCGGTGCAGCCGGTCTCAAAAAGGACAAAAAAAAAAAAAAAAAAAAAGAGTGAACATTTTTGTGCTGGGGAGAATCAGCTAACCACTGAAAAATATGGTTTAGTGCATCACTGTCCAACAGGAATGCAATGTGAGGCACACACGTGATAGAAATTTTCTGATAGCCACAGTTAAAAAAGTAAAAAGAAAGAGGTGAA
Organism: Galeopterus variegatus; assembly: GCF_000696425.1. NCBI lineage: Eukaryota > Metazoa > Chordata > Mammalia > Dermoptera > Cynocephalidae > Galeopterus > Galeopterus variegatus. The sequence continues at coordinate 127,625 of NW_007731694.1, forward strand.
ATAAATTTTAATAACATTTTATTTAACCCAGTATATCCAAAATATTATTATTTCTACCTGTAATAAATGAAAAGCTACTACTGAGATATTATATATTTTTATACTGAGTCTTTGAAATCTGCTGTATATTTCAACCTTACTGTATACCTCAATTTAGATGCTAAATTTTCATCAGAAATACTCAATTTCAATCAGTATTCAGATTTCATAAAATTTACAATACGGGCCATAATAATCATATACAGTGTATATTGACAAAATAAAAAAAATAAAAATAAAAAATAAAAAAATAAAGAGCAGAGAAGAGGCAAAAAAAAAAAAAAAAGAAATATCACCACTTGTAAGAATGAATATGCCCATAATAAATAAATAAAATAAAATAAAAATAAAAAAAAATGTAAAACAATTAAAATTAAATAAAATTTAAAATTGCATTCCTTGGTTGCACTAGCTACATTTCAAGTGCTCAGCAGCCACTTATGGCTGGTGGCTACCACACTGGACAGTGTAGTCTAGAGACACAGCAGGTTCTGAGGGTGGGAACCCATTTTTAAACCAAGATTTCCTGGGCTCAACACATAATAGTAACTTCTATGTTAACATCCCATGATTGAGAACATGCAAATTGACAGGAAGCGTGTATTCTGTAATTCCTTTAAGCAATTTTATTTTACTCTTCACAGCATCCCCATATATTTGAAAAGATACCAACACAAATATCTCAAGAGAATATATTTTTATAGCCAGCACACACTTAGTACACATGGGGATTTGAAAAACCACTATAGTAACTCCTGCCAGACCCTAGGAGCCTTCATGCCACAAGCTAGGTTGCCCCAAAACTGAGCATTAGAAATCAGTACTGGTTTAAACAGAAGACAAGGCTCTTAAGCCATTATCAACCTGTAATTAGTTATCAGATGTTAGCAAGCCAACAATTCAACACAGAACCAAGATGTTTTAATTGGAGTGAGGAAGGGCAAATAAAAGGAAAAATTTGGAACACAGGTTTTGCTTGGCTAAGTGAGCCTCTGCAAAAGAAGAGAGGTGAACAGGAGGGCATTAGTTATACAAGCTGCGTGCTCTCTCTCCTTTTCCTAAGGCTGACTGGTATACATAACACTCGTGTGGTGTTAATCATATTTTTCCTTGTTAATTAACCAATGTGCATGGAGATGCCACCATATGCAGGTCACTGTGCTGGCAAAGGAGCAGTTAGGACAGGGTGAGGATACAAAGAGTATATAATTCACAGCCATGTCCTAAAGCCACTGCCTTTATTTTCTAATAGGGGAGAGAAGATACGAGCTCAACCGATTCTATCACAAGGTAGAATGTGGTAGGTGCTATAAGAGAAATGCAGATAAACTATACAGGCAGCCTCCTGAGATTTCACAGGGGGGATGTTAATACCATCTGGGAGGACAGGAAAAACTGTAGGGGAGGGGATGACTTCTGTGTTTTGCCCTGGGCACTGAAGGATGGTCATGCCGTAGATATTTCATGGAAGAGCTCTCCAAGCATGAAGTCTAGTATAAGAAGAGACAAGAAAAAGCATGGGAGAGACCAGTGAGAAATTCAGTTCAATTCAAACTCTGTATGGGTGAAAGAGAAAGCTGACACCTGAGGTTGGCCTTGGCTGCAAGCCTACCAGTTGGGCCCTATTAAGAAGAACACGGGGAGATACTAAAGGCATTTGGACCGAGGGTTTAAAAATGTGTGTGTTTACACAAATGTGCAGGTTTATACTCATGAAATGATGATGATGATGATGACAATGATAATGACAACAGCAACAATGACAACTAACATTTGAGTGGTTACTGTGTGCCAGGCCCTGTTCTAAATGCTTTACAGGCATTAATGCGTTTAATTCTCCCAACAACCCAATGATGTAGAGGACAGGGAAAATGTCAGACTGCTCATTTGGAGCACTGTGAGGCAAAAGAGAGCGGAGTCAGAAATACCAAACAATAAATGCAATAACACAAGCCAACAGGGAGTTCTTATTTATAAGAGCTACAGAACATTCGGTACAAAAAGTAAGAGGCGACACACTGCAGGAGGCGAGAGTGATGTGTTATAAATAACACATTGGCCTGTCACCTCCTGTGGGATTCACCTCTCAGGGGATAACCATGAAGACGGTTCTGAAGAGGGGTAGGCCTGGCTATGGATGTCTGTCTGTCTGCCTGCCAGGAAGAAGCCCTGGGAAGCCAGGCACCTCAGCTGGCCTCTGGTCAGTTACTTTCAGGGGCTCCCACTGAACCTGCTCATGATGCTGGGCTTGGATTGTTCTTTCTCCTAAGTATGGATCCCTGACAACAAGCATCAGAATCATCTGGGGAAAATGCAGACCCCTAGGCCCTGTCCCAGATCACTGGGAGCAGGTTCTGGAAATCTGTTTTTAACACACCACCAGGTTATTTCTCAAACACTGGGGATTGGGTACCACTGGCTCATATATTAACCAAGCCGCTCTTCCTCTGGAAGGGAAGAACACAAAATAAAGGGGCTCCTCAAGGTTAAGGATCTGTTGATGCCACAGTGAAGGAAGCCCTTTCTGCTGCTTAAAGCCCCTATTTTACATTTATGATGCTGCCTGAGGTCCAGGCTCCTGCAATCCTTACTGTCTCTTTCACCTTTCTCTGCTCCACTTCTCGAAAGGTGTAATGCTAAACATCCCTGAAATTCACTCTTCCTTATTCTCTTCTGTGAGGTCCATCCTATTGATACAAAACATTTACCACCGTCTTGTAATCCCTACACTGTTAGAATGGGCCATGCATGGGCAGGAAGTTTTATTTCTGCTATTTTTTTTTATAAAAACTGCATTAGTGTATTTTTGTTCACCATTCTTCTCATTAGACCATAGTTTGCTGAGGGACTCTATCCTTTGTAATAATTGTGAGTCTCATGTTTAGCAAGCACCCACTGGAGAGTCCCAGGAGAGGGAGAAAGGAGTTTATTTATCAAACAAGGGAACTGAGATCAAGTGTCCCTTTCTCACCATCTACATGGAAGATGCAGGAGCAAAGCTATGCCGGCCCAGCTGATGACCTGCACCCAGGCCCATGAGCAATGTGGGCGCCAAATGTTTGCAGGCCGAGATACCTCCTGCTAGAGAACATGCCACATGCTCCAGTTAGAATAGGAGCTGCGACAGCAGCTTTTCCCTCAAACACACACACTACTGCTCTGTGCCCAGAGGAGAAAGCTGGGGAAGAGGAGCAGGAAAGGGAGCAGAGAGAGAAGGGAATCAAGGGAAAAAGTGAGTGTGTGACCTCTGCTCAGACCCGAGCCCACTGTCCTGTCTCCAAGAGTGGAGGGCTGGCCACTCTGAGGCATGTGCCAGACCCTTTACCTTCCTTGAGCTATAGAAATGAATTTACCTTCAATGAAAGACTCAAAACTCAGGCATTTTGGAGTTAAACCACCAAAGTGCAAACACCAGCTCCCCACTTACTGGCTGTGTATTCTCAGGAAGGTCAATTACTCCTTCTAAGGCTCCAATTTTACAAAACATTTCATTCAAAATATATATTAAGCCACTACTAGGTATTTACTAGAGAGAAATGAAAACACATGTCTTCAGGAAGGCTTCTACATAACTGTTCATAACAGCTTTATTTATCAGCCAAAGACTAGAAACAACCCAAATATCCGTCAGCAGGTGCACTGGTGCACTGTGGCACAGCCACACAATGTGATGGTATTCAGCAATAAAGGAACAGATTAGTGGTATATGCAAGAGTACAGATGAATCTCAAAAACACTGTGCTGAGCAAAGGAAGCCAGAGGCAAAAGAGTATACACTGTAGGATTCTATTTATATGAAGTTCTAGAAAGAAAAACCTAATCTATAGTGATAAGGGAGCAGATCAGTGATTGCCTGGGACTAGGGGACGGGCTGTGGGCAGGGACTGACTGTAAAGGGGCAGGTGGGGAACTTTCTATCTCATGACTGTAACAGTGGTTACACACATTCATACGTTTGTCAAAACTCATCAAACTTTTCAGTTAAGTGGGTGCAATTTATTATATTTAAATAATATCTCAATAAAATCTACTTGTGTGTAGCATTACCATGTGCCAGGCACTGTTCTAAGTGCTGGGATGCAATAATGAACAAAACACAGTCCCTACCCACATGAAACTTATGTTCTAAAGAGGGGAGACAGACAATCAATGCATAAAAATAGATCCAATTCGGGCCGGCCTGGTGGCGCACTGGATGGTGCGCCGCTTGAGAAGCGCGGCGGCGCTCCCGCCCGAGGGTTCGGATCCCACATGCGGACCGGTTCCCGCTCACTGGCTGAGTGAGGCGCGGGAGCAGCGCCGAGGGTTGCGATCCCGTTGCCGGTCCCCG
>NW_007731694.1:132524-136714 GCF_000696425.1 Galeopterus variegatus
GAAGCGCGGCGGCGCTCCCGCCCGAGGGTTCGGATCCCACATGCGGACCGGTTCCCGCTCACTGGCTGAGTGAGGCGCGGGAGCAGCGCCGAGGGTTGCGATCCCGTTGCCGGTCCCCGGTCCTGTGCAGGGGCAACACTGAGGGTTGCGATCCGTTGCCGGACACGGAAAAAAGACAAAAGACAAAAAAATAAAAAAAAAATAGATCCAATTCACAGTGATAAATGCCATTAAAGGAAATAAAGCGGGGTAAGGGGATAGAGAGTGACAGAGGTACTATTTTAGATGGGGGTCAGGGAAGGCCTCTCTGAAGAGAATGTATTTGAGCAGACACCTCAATGAAGTGAGAGAAGGAGAGAGAGAGCAGGATCCATGGGGATGTCTGGGGAAAGTGCATTCCAAGTGAGGCAGGACAGAGTAGGGACACACCCCAGGGAGGCTATCATAAATATGCAGACTGGATCAGCTCAGCACTAGCAGTTAATGAACCCATAATGAGCTGAAGACACCTTAACCACCCTCCCAATCAGTGTGCTACAGCCTGGAACTTTGCAGATTACACAAACTGCTGCACCTGCATGCTAAGAGAAAAAGTGCAGACGACCTTCCACCTTTGATGTTAGATGGAAAGGACAAAATTAAGGGGAAAGTGGCTTCACTGCACATGACCAGAAACTCGGGGGCATGACAGGAACCTGACGCAACCTCATATTGACCTATTAGGACTTAATTACCCTAGATCCTCCCCCATGACTGAATATTCCTGCCTTTAGTTAGGATGGAGAAACACTCCCATCCCAGAACAACATATAAACCCTCCACTTAGGAATCTGGGGGACATTCCTCACTCGTGGGAGATGCCCGCACATGCTTCTGTGTCCTACTTTGGCTTTGTAATAAAGCCCTATTATGTTCTGCCTGTCTGGCCCATCTTCCTTTCATTTCGTTGGTCTGTGAAAGATTTTCCTTCATGGCTTTATCAAAAACCTGGAACCAACGTCAGGTAACACAAGTACTGGGACTAGGGGATGGGTGTTGGGCAGGGAAGTACAAAGGCCCTGGGGCAGAACTATGCCTGGTGTGACAGAAACAGCAAGGGAATCAGTGTGGCTGGTGGCTTGTCAGGAAGCTTGAGCGTGGGAAACTAAAGACCCAATTCTACAGGGTCTTTGAAGACTGGGTAAAAAATTCAGAATTTAAGAATGCTGGAAAGTGAGTGAAGACTTTGTTGTGTCATTTTTGTTGTAGTTTTAACAAGAAGGAAAGTGATTTGATATGGTCTGACTTATGTTTTAGAAGCATCATGCAGTTGCTGTGTGGCGAAGAGACAGAAGTGGGTAAAGAGGGAAGCAGTAGTCAGGAGACTTGTACAGCAGCATCCAAATAAGGTACCGTGGTGGCCTGGACTAGGGTGTGGGGGTCAGGGTAAATTTGGGGAGTAAAGAGTGCTGACCTCAGAGGGTGGCTCAGACGGAAAACTGTGCTGGGAAAATAGGAAAATGGTCAGGGCCCCTCAGATGTTCAGAATCTTGCCAAGCATTTGATGTAAATAGGCACCTGCGCTCAGGCGTTCCTTAGTTATTGTCTAGTGTAATTGTGCATGTGTACCCAGGTGTTCTGGGTTATGGATTTAAGTATAAAGGACGAGTGGCTCTGATCCACTGTGTCTCTCACCCCAGGATGACCCGGGTATGGGGGTTGGGGCATGGGGAGGTGTTGGGAAAATAGAATAGTTTGATCAGGGCCTTCATCTCAGGTCCCATTGAGTGTGGTTCAGCATCCTTTGGAAGCAAATTGTGTGTGCATGTGTGGAGTTAGTGTGCATGCACGCCAATGTATCTTTTTAGTTTTGTTGCTATTGTGTTCTAGAGAGAGAGAGGGAGAGAGAGAGAGGAGAGTTTTAGTGAAGCAGGCAGGCAGGCATTGGCCTCAGGCCTCCGCCCCGCACAGCTATGCTTTCCAACCTACGGCTGCAAGGGCCTTTTGGCCGGTTACCTAACTCATAGACCTGCGTGAAGGGGTCTGGTGAACCAGCCTCGTGTGTGTGGGGTCTGTTGTCCCAGCCTGGCATATGAAGGGTTTGTGACCCAGTCTGTGAGTAGGCTTAAGGGGTCTGGGAGTTCCAGACCCACCCTTAGCTCAACAATTGGCCCAGTTGGCAGGATTACTGGCAGATAAAAGAGCCCAACAACTAGCGTGGCTGAGTAGCTTTACAATTGGCATCACGAACAGGATTAAGAGCTAGACAATTGGCGCTGTGAGGATTCCAGGCCTTAGCCTAGCCAGACAGGAGCCCACTACTGCTGCTGAAGGCTGCTGCTGCTAGTGCCCCTGGGACACTCTGTAAGGCCACCACCACCACCGGACTTGTAAGCTATGGGACCTGTAAGCTGCTGCCACTGAGGAAGCCGAGGACTGAGCTCGGATCATATGCCAACAGGTCCCAGGACCTTTTCCAATTACCTAGCATTGACCTGCATGTGAAGGGTCTGGTGACCCAGTCTGTACAATGAGTTTGAAGGATCTGAGTCCTAGCTCTGACAATATAATTGGAAACTTAGTATAACTAAAATAAGGAAATTTTGGCTTTAGTTATGATTTGCCTTGCTTTACAAACTGAAAAGTACATTGTGTACTGTAAGCACCTGAGAAGTACTCAAATACTGTAAGCATGTGAAATAGTGCTTAGAATAAGACTTAGAATATTGTAAAGAAAATAGAATAGAAACGTGCTAATACTCTAAGCCCTAGAAAAGTGCTTAGAATAGTGGCTGGAGAGTAGTTGAGCTTCCAGACATGTGAGCTAGGGATATCACGCCTCCTCTCTCAGGAGAAATCACTGGTTGGTTTTTTTGGCCAAAGGGTGTGAGTGGGCCTCATTTTTACAAATTTAACTACTGCTAAGGTGCTAGGTACTGCTAAAGAAGCAACATTTAACAAAGTGTTAAAATTAAGTTAAAACAACTAAAGGAAGTTAAAACAGTTCCTGTTTGTTCCACAATGTCATGACGCTTGTTTCAACAGGTGTTACAACGAGGCTAAGTGGAATCTTTTGTGAATCTTAGAACCTCGGGCAGGGATTTTGTGGTCCTGGGCTGAGTCATGGCAAATCACCATGCTTCCGCAGCCCCTTTCACAGAAGACCAACACAGCATTTTATTTGTGGAGACAGGAGTGAATCTGATGCATTTCAACCTTGTCTAAATCCCTCTCTTATGGGTCAGCTAGAGATACTGTGCCAAACAGATTCCAAGTAGCTAAATAGAGGCTGGGAGATTTTGTGCGTGGAGAACAGCATGTTTCCTTCACTGCTGCTGGAGTCTGAGATCACAGGTGGGCAGCAGGACCCCAACGGGCAGAGTACCCAGCACGAGGGCCAGGTCTGCGCCCATCGGGCACTCTCTGGGGGCCTGGAAGTTTGTTGTTAATTGGTACAACAAGCCCATGGAGTCGGCACTATTGTCCTCATCTCACTAGGGAGGAAAGCGAGACTCGGAGCAGACATGAGAGTTGCCAGGTCACTGTGCCAGGTTTTGGACCCACCCTGACTCCATACTCTTTCTATCACATGACTCTGCCAGCCAGAAGGAAGTAATTAGGGATAAGAGTGCCCTGACACACAGGCTGCGGAGGTCAGAGGCAGTGAGTAGTCTTCTGCCCTGGGCAATGTCAAGCAGCATTCACTGGCTATGCTAGCATAAAAAGGGCTTGGACACAGTGCTCCTTCTAGTGCGTTCTCCCATGTGGTCTAACACAAGTTTGCCATTCATGGAAATTACTTCTCACCTGAAAGACCCAACACATGATCTGGTTCAATGGTGATTGCTGGGGGTGGGGGAGGTTACCCGTGTGTTTGCTTTAAAACAGTCATTAAAAGTTAATGAGGAACAAGTTCTGGTTTTCTATTGCACACGGGGTGACTATCATTCACAGTTATGTTTTGTATCTTACATAGTAGCCAGAGAAGAGGCTTTTGAATGTCTTCAACACAAAGAAATGATAAATGCATGAGGTGATGGGATACATTAACCACCCTGACCTGATCATCATACAACACATATATGTATCAAAACATCAGATTTTAACCACATAAGTATATACAACTATAATGTCAATTAAAATAATTTTAAAAGTTAATGAAAGAACAGGTTATTTATTAAAGTATTCATATATAAATTCTAATTTTCTAG
>NW_007731694.1:137621-138877 GCF_000696425.1 Galeopterus variegatus
GCTTCTGACGACTGGAAAAGTTTTGAAATGTAAGAGGGTCTTGATAGGTTCGGGCAATATGGCGTGACACCCAGGTCATGCCCTCATCCACCCAGCCTCACCTTCTCTCTTGTCCAATGGGGTAACTAAGTTTTCCAAAACAAGTAAGTCCCAAAAAGGGCAGGTTGCTTCTGTTTTTGTTTTCTTAAGGAATTCTTTCTTGACCCATTCAGGAACAGAACTGAAGTTATTTTAAAGAAATCCAGTAGTGCCTAAATAATTTAGGTCTGATAAGGGGCAGAAAAGTAGGGCTGGATCCTTTTTCAAAATTCTTAGACTTCTATTTGCTGCAAACGCTACAGGTGTCCAGTACCAGGTCACACAATAAGAAAGCAAAGACAGAGGTACCCAACAGAGAGGTCAAGGCAGGTGGGATAGACAAGGGAAGGATGGAATAGCACACCTTCCACTTCCTAAGACATTTCCAAGAATCAGAGAATGAGTCATCAGCCAAAAGGAATCACTTTTCCGAAGAAGCAACCAAGCTAGATTATGTAATAATGAATAGTATTGCTCAACTATGGCCCCCAAAGTCATATTTTTCCATGTGATAACTATTTCTACCTATCATTTATTGCATAAGTACTATAGGCCATATTACAGGGAAGCTAAATGCCACATTGGTCCCTGGAGAGCAAACCTTAGTCTCATTTTACTGAGTGACTTTCTTAGGACTTGGAATAAATTTTTGCTTTCAGATATCAGAGCTTGTATGGAGGCTTACAAGTATCACCTAAGATGTACCTGAGACTCCACCCCAGAGACTAAGAGGACCACTTCACCCTTTATTCTCTATCCAGGTTGGCATACTCTCTTGATTTGAGCCTGCATCCCTGGCCTCCATCCTGCCTCTTGGCCCTCTCTCAGGAGACTCTTCAGAGGGGCGGCCTGGCTTTTGATTTCCATTCCTAGGATCCTCCTACATCACCTTGATCCATGACTTGTGGTCAGCACTGCCTGATTCCAACTCTCTACCCAGGAACCCAGGAGCCAAGGCTGAGCCAGGCAGATAACTGGCAGAGTTATAATCAAAGATGTCAGCATTTGACATTACAAAGAAAACATGTGTTGCTATTATTAATTTCATTTTTAAAGTGAATCTCCTTTCAGTCAAGGCTGAGCTAAAGTTGATAATCTAGTCCAAGATGACACCTTTTAAAAACAGATTAGGTTTACAGAGTGTTGATATTTTTATCATTTATTCAGTTCAATTCCAG
>NW_007731694.1:139819-150468 GCF_000696425.1 Galeopterus variegatus
CCCCCCCCAAAGATCTTAGGGCTTCTTATATAATAAATACAGCTAAAGATTCCTTACATAAACTTATAACAACAGTTTTTGTAAATTATTTTTTATGAACTGTGACTTTCCATAACCATCCATCATTCTAATTACTGTTTTGGAGTTAATGGCTTTTGCTAATTGACAGCCTAACTATGATGCTAACTGAAGTTAATGAATCCACAAGCCCATACATTTAATACTTTATTTAGTTATATTTTTTCAAGTGAGTGAAATGAACTGATTTTTCCTTTTCCCTACACAGTTTTGGGGGAGTAAATTCAACTGATTTTTGCTTCTGCTTCTGTTTCTCGCCTTTACCTCTAAATAGCTCACCTGTAGTGATTCCAGGTTCACTTGTCTTTTCTAAGTCCTTTGTCTCTAGCTCTATTAAATATCAGAATGGTGAGAAGCAGACCCTAACACCTTACTAGTCCCGACCACTGATCCTGACTAGTGGAAAAAGATGAGAAATTCCCATTGGGTTCCATCTGTCTAACTATTTAGCTTCTGTGGATTTCATCTCCACTGACTCATTATATAAACTTATTGTTCATAATACCTACCATTTCTTGGATGCTTACTGTGTCCCAGGCACTATCACAAAAAACTATCTACAGATGAGGAAACAGAGGGCAGAAAATTTGAGTAATTTGTAAAAGCACACGGCAGGGCTTACTAACCATAATACCAGACTACTTCTTAATAGTAATTAGGCCCTTCTTGAGTGATTAATATGGGCCCAGGGACTATTCTAGGAGCTTTGAATACATACATTTTTTGTCTCTTTTAATCCTCAAAATAAACAGATGATGTGTACATAATTCCCATTTTACTGAGGAAGAAACCAAGATTCAGGGAGATTAAGTGACAACCTTTTCTATATATAAGTTTATTTATTTTGATATGTTCTTATTATTTGTTCTATCTGTGCCACTGCATCTGTTGCTGTGGGTTAAATTGTGGCCCCCAAGGTTCGTGTGTTAGAAACTTGGCCCCCACCATGTTAAGATTTGGGGGAATCCTATTATGGTAATTGAAAGGTGGGGCCTTGAAGAGGTGATTAGATTGTGAGGACCATGCCCTAGTGAATGGATTAATTCACTGATGGTTTAATGGTGGTCAAGGGATTGGTTCTGAGGGCATTAAAAGGAGAAGCAGTGAGGAGTTAGACCTCTCTCTGCTCCTGCCATATTTGCTGTGATACCCTGTGTCACTGTGGAATCACCACCAAGGCCTTCACCAGGTGTGTTCCCTGAACTTTGGACTTCCCAACCTCCAAAATTGTAAGCAATACATTTCATTTTCTTACAAATTACTCAGTTCCAGGAATTTTGCTATAAGCAACAGAAAGAGACTAATACATCTGTCCATAGGGAAAGGTCCATAAATTCTAATTCGAACTTCTAAGCTTACCTCCAAAATGGCAGACTATAACCAGAGGGTTGGTTCCATGCCTACTTTTGTTTTTTTCACTTGTTTATAACAGTAGCAATAATAATAGTAACCAACAACTAAAATTTTGAGAGCACATTACAAAGCATGCCAGCATACTTTATTGCTATCCTTGTGACAATCCTGTGCGGTAGGAATGGTAATTATTCTGCTTTAAGAGACGGGATCTTGGAATTAGTTGAGGTTATATAGATTACCTAGTAAATCTATAGAATTACCTAGTAAAAAACAGAAATGAGACTCTAACACCAGGCACTTAACAATTTTTGAATAAATACATGATTTCAAAGGGAAAAGGAGGAAAAGTCCAATAACTGAGCTGAGTGTTGTGATAGAGACCTGGACAGTGTAGGAGCCAGGGGGATGCCACACTCTCCTCCTTTCCACCCAAGGTGAACATTGTTGGCATCAGCTGTTCCCAGCCTAGAGGGTTGGGGTGAGAGGCAGACATTGCCTTCTGGCAGCCTAAGCGACAAAGGGCCTCCATGGAGCCAGCTACAGCAGGAGAACACCAGCCTGAGAGGTTTAGACACTCTGGACGTCTCATGACTGGACTGAAGCCTCTTCAAGGACACATGAGAAAATGTGGCAGAAGATAAACCTGAAGATAAACATCATGGCTTTGATTTTCTTACGGTATACACAGTCGTTGCAAACCCATCTCTAATGCTCATCAGCGGTGGGAGCTTGCACAAGCACCTTAAAGTTTTCCAACCTTGGTTTCCTCATCTGTTCATTGGGGATTATAATATACACCTCATAGGGCTGGGAGGAAGGCTGCTAAATGAAGTACTGCATGATGCTAAATAAACTTGTATTAGTTATTTTTATAAGCACAAGTCTTATCCTCCTTGCCATTAAGAAATGACTGCAAGTTAGAAACCTTCACATTTAAGTAGTGAAAACCCAATCTTCCCTAACCACATGCTTCATTTGGAAAATATAAATACGACAAACCTTCTCAAAGCAGCTAATGACATGATCTTAGCTGTCAGGATTCATAATAAATGCAGCTGAAAGATGGTTTCAAACTGGTCAATAAAGTCCAACTACTTTAGTTGAAATTGTTAAGGAAATTGAGGATCACAGAAAATGGTAAGCTTCCAGATCAGCCTTGACAAACCATTCCCTGAAGGAAAGATCTACTTACTTATAAAGAGTATATGTGAGAGTTAGTGAGAAACTACTCCCCACCCCCATTCCCACACCATAACTTCCTGCTATGGACAGAAAGCTGATTAAATCAATCTAGACCAGGTTTGCAAAGCAGATGAAAAGGCTGGCATTCCTGAGTAAGTCAGGATCTGCATTATGAAGTCATACCTGACGCTGAGCAGGTTTTTTTTGTAAAGATGCTCTCATTTACAGGATTTTGAAAGGGCTCAATATTTCCCCATGGGTAGGTTCAAGGCTACATATGTGTCATTTGTCAAAATGTTTGCACTTGTGTGTGCAGTCTGCAGAAAGAAAGCCAAATAGGAGGCAATGCTATATCAGAAGGGGTGAGGGGCAGACCTGATTCCAAAGAGAGAAATACAATTGAGTGGATAGGAACACTAACCAGTGGACATCTTACCACATGTGTCCTTTGCAAGTGGTTTCTTGGAAGATGCTGTAGAGAAGCTGAATTTAATATCTACAAGGTTAAATGCATCTCTAAGGAATTCTCATTGATGCTACCTATATCTGAGAAAATGAGATGTTAAACATTTATGTTGAGTAGTGACAATGAATACTCATTAAATTTTGCATTTGGCAACTTATTTTGATGTAGAACTCAAACCATTTGCCAGTCACAAAAGTGATCTCAGAAGGTCATGTCAACCTTTCCTTTGGTTCTGGGCAGGCTTCAGACAAATGAATGTCCAATCTGCTCTTAAAAGACCTTTCAAAACAGAGGAGTCACAGCTTTCCCTGGGCTCCACATTTTAACAATTCTGTCACAAAAGTGATCTCAGAAGGTCATGTCAACCTTTCCTTTGGTTCTGGGCAGGCTTCAGACGAATGAATGTCCAATCTGCTCTTAAAAGACCTTTCAAAACAGAGGAGTCACAGCTTTCCCTGGGCTCCACATTTTAACAATTCTGTCTTTTATAGAAACTAAATTTCCCGTACCAGTAAAGAACTTTCTTTCACATAGGTGTTATAAGGATGGGATGTATTATTCTTATAGAGGATACCTTTTTCTGAAATGTCTGTCCTGGCCCTATAAGAATAAATACCAGGATCACCTTACACCTTTTTTAATTGGGGGGAAATTGCTCTGCATTGTTTCCCAGAATCACACCAACAAAGAACTTTAGACTAGGAAGTACCTTCATGATTTGTAAACCCAATTCCTGATTTTAAAGAGTGGGTATTCCCCCACTGGGGTGACCATCCTTCCCAGGTGGGGTTTCTGGGATGTGGGTCATTCAGTGGTAAAACTACAACTGTCTTGAGTAAACCAGGATGATTAGTTGACATATCATCCACTCAGGTTTTATCTATCAGCAGGTTCACTTTGCTCTACCTCCCAGGTACACTTCCGACCTGATGCCTTCTCTTCAACTCCACTGCCACCAGCTGGTCCAAGCTATTTTGTAGCTTTGCCAACTATGATAACTCCCTAATGTGTTTCCCTGCTTCTGCTCTTGTCCCCTTAAAATCCCTTTTGTATAAACCATCAAGGATAATCTCTTTAAAAAAGAAATCATATCACATCAATGTCCTTAAAATCCTTCTGTTGTTTCCCTTGGCAAATAGAACAACATAGAAATATTTCACCAAGGCAAAAATCAGACTTGACTGTGTATTACCATTTTCCCTACAGCCAAGTTAGGCTGTTCTCATAGAAAGTCAAACTAAACATAAAAATCTGCATTCATGTACCTTAGAGAAGAGGAGTAAAGATGAAGGAACAACACAGTGTTTGCTGCTCTAAACCTTACTACTTGATCTAATAAGTGTCGAAAGAAGACCTCATAGAGTAGAGTCTCCATTTTGGGAAGCATTTTCAAAAGGGGAGCTCATGTTAGGTCCAGGGTAGATTTCAAAGCCTATAGTAAATATACTAAGAGAAGAGCTGCCAGGTCCACAAAATCCTGATGTGTGTGTTAGATGAAACGTTTAGAATCGCATGAACCTCTCTTCTAGAAAGATCCAGTTACAGCTTTAACATTGACTCTCTAAATGACCACCATGAGTGAACAAACATGGAAACTGGCTTCCGCTTTAACTGTTAACTGTAGAAGCCAACTTTGAAGCTCAGTAAGTGTAATCAACTACTTTGACACTAAAGCTTTTGCTCATGAATAGTATCCCATACATTATTAGCTTAAAGAGTATCAGACCCTGAGTAACTGAGGCGCAGAGAACTACCACTGTCTTTTTAAAGCTGCGCCGCTGGTAATGGGCAGAGTCAGAATTAAGCACCAAGTCTCCCGGGTTTCCATGCACCTACCATGCACCTACCCATCACTTCCACCTAGGTAAATCAACAAGGGGAGGCTCCAAAGTCTGGTGGGCTTGGCCCAGCAGCGAGAATCAAGATAGAAAAGGGAAGAAGGCGGCACTGGCTGTAATCCCCACTGTAACTGTGAGGGTGGGAAATCTTATTATGGTAATTGAAAGGTGGGGCCTTAAAGAGGTGATTAGAACGCAGGACCATGCTGCAGTGAATGGAGTAATAATGGTGGTCGGGGGTGTGGTTCTGAGGGCTGTAAAATAAGAGTTCATGAGTTCTCTCTCTACTCCACCATTCTTGCCATGTGACACCCTGCATTGCTGTAGAGTCACCTCACCAGATGTGTTCCCTGGACTGTGGACTTCCCAGCCTCTGAAGCTGTAAGCAATACATTTCATTTTCTTACAAATTACCCAGTTCCAGACATTTTGTTATAAGCAACTGAAACGGACTCATACATTAGTCAATAATCATATATCAATATTATAACAAATATAATTAACTGTAACAAATGTACCATATTGATGTAAGATAATAGAGGAAACTGTAGGATGGAAGGAGAGAAATGTGGGAATTCTCAATACTCTCTGCTCAATTTTTTTTTCGTAAATCTAAAACTTTCCTTAAAAGTACAGCCTTTTAATTTGAGAAGTCAACAACTCTAATTTGTATTCTATGTGCTTTTAGGACCATAAAGCAAACACGATTATGCAGGTTGCCTCTTTTTCTGGTGTACTTACAAAGGGAGGGTCTTGCCTACCATTTTTTCTGATGTCAACAGGATATCTAATTATGACAAAATGCCACCCAAAATAGGGGGGAGAAGCCCTGGGTAAACCACTTTGCTTTCATCCCAAATGGTTCTGGGGTTCCGAGCCTTGCAGGTCCATGGGTTACTGCCACACTTTTGGTGCAAGTTTCATTTGGGGATTGAGGTAAATAACTAGGAGAACAGAATTTTCCCTCATTAATTTTAGTAGCATTGCTTTGAAACCACTGAAGTCAGTGTGTAGGAATGTGGAATATCACAATGTTCCCTGTAGAGAAGCGTCAGTCTCCTTTTGTTCAATACACTTTTATGACCAGCTGCCTCCAAGCAACATCTTTCTCACCCCAACACACACACACACACACACACACACACACACATCTCATTTTATATCTTTTTCATATTCCAAGAATAACCTGTCGCTTTTATCTTACAGACACAAAGGTCAACATCCTTTAGAAGTTGGTATAGCATTGTTGTCCTAGAAATTTTTTTTAAAAAAGGTAAATGAATGCTTAAAATTATGATACATCCATTCAGTGGAATGCTATATAGCGTTCTTAAGATAAATATACTAAAACAGAACAATGTCTAAGATAATTAAGAAAAAAAATGTTGCTGAATATAACATAATTTGATTTTTATTAAGAAATGGCATATGTTAATATAGTCAGAGAAAATTATCTGGAGAAATGCAAACCAAACTGCTTTACAGCAGGGGTGTGTGTAATTAATGATAAAGGATTTTCTATTTCAAGTAGGGATCTCTGTAATATCTGGAGAAATGCAAACCAAACTGCTTTACAGCAGGGGTGTGTGTAATTAATGATAAAGGTTTTTCTATTTCAAGTAGGGATCTCTGTAATGTTTAAACTTTTATAAACAGAACATATTAATTTTGTAATGTGAAAAATTTTCAGTATTAAGAACTGTTTGTGTATTTCTTCTTGAATGCCATGTGGCTGATGCAGTGAGCTGCTGGTCATCAGTGCAGAGCTACACACCCTTCCTTTCCCAGGTTGGGCCCATGCATGGCAGAAGACAAAGTCTCACAGCCTCTTCTTAGAACTATGGTTGATCTAGGATACACACTACCTCTCCCGTGCTGAGTCGGTATCTGAAACTCGGTCATGGAAACATTTATAGAAGCTCTTTCAGGAACCATACACGCTTAGAGTTGTAAAGAACCATAGTGGCCACCTTACTCAAAGCCTCCATTCATTACAGAAATGCTCTACAGAATCCCCGCCTGGTGGTTATCCAGCAAATGGCTGGACAAAAGGACGGCACTACACAAGACAGTCATTATATTCCTTGGAGTTTTTAGTGTGTGTATGTGTTTTTTTAATTAATGGCTGTTTAAAATTATAAAATAACTGGCTGTTCAATGACATCCTGTATAGCCATTTTTAATGCTGTGCCTAGCAGCATGCCTGGCACATAGTAGCTATTCAACAAGTATTTACTGAATGCATAAATTGATTGTTGAGAGTAGTTAGGCTTATGCTCTGCTCTATTCTTCTACTTGAGTCTGCAATATAAATTTTGGCAACTATATCACAGTTACTTCATATTGAACTTGCAAGAAAAAAAAAGTGAATTAGAAATCAGGAAACCTGAGTTCTTATCTCATTCTGGTTATGCCATTTATCAGCTGTGGAAACTTGGGGGCATCATTTCACATCTGTAAGCTCCTCCTTCCTACCTGTAATATGTGGAAGGACTGAGAAGGTGAATTTCAGCAATAAAATTCTGAAAACAAGCTACAGCCTCAGGACTTCTGCCATATGTATGAGTGGTCATGCCTAAGCCAGGACGTTTTAATACTTATTAAATACAATCATGTTAGTTTGGGTCTCAATTGTTTATGGTAAATCACCTGCCTTACCCCCACCACTTGAATTTTGTAGTGGCTAAAGAGGAGATAACCCATCTTTACATGAAAAGAAAGTAGATATTGGTTGTCTAAAGAATCATCTTCAAAATGTTTGTATCGTTATACTTGTCAAGAGTCTCTCACCCAGACCAGACTTTGAAGTTAGGATTGAGTGGAAACATCTGAGAAACCTTTTGGATGTGGTAGTCTTAAGAACAACCCAGAAAAACCACTCTACCTGGGAAAACAAACACTTAATTTTTCTATGTAAACTGAACAATTCCATAACTTCTTCTGGAAAAAAAAAATTTTGTCTGCTAAGAATATATAAAAACAAGCAAATGGAGAACTGAAAACTTTATTAGGAAACACGGGTAAGTGTGGATGCACCCATGGTGGGGTCTGATTTTCCTAAATTTAAGACTAAAATTGTCTTATATTGGCAAGTGGTCATTAGTGGGAAATATTTTCTGGGAAGAAATTACTTTTCATTACTCAACTCAGTGTTACCAAAACACTGTTCAAGCATTCGGCAGATTTCAGTGGTAGGGGAAAGCTCTGTAATGAAGTCAACAGGCGAGTTTCTGTTTTCAGTGAAGGTTTATATGGATGAATTAAAGCCTCAGCTTCAATAAGGGCAATGAGTTTTCATTTTCTTTGGCTGGTACAAACAGGTAGCCTCTCATTACTCTGCAGCAATCCTGCTTTGTAAAAATCAACAACAAAAATTCCAGCAAGTGAATGTACACTTTTGAACTTAAGCTTGCGACAGCCTTTCAAGGCTTTTCCTCTGTCAGAGAATTTTCTCAGTCTTAAAAATGAGATTGCTAGAAGCTGCCATGTTTTGAAATCTTCTTAACCTGTCTCCATTCCACTAATCACTGCTCCAAAGCCACAAAGTATCAAGAATTACTACTGTACAAGAAAAATGCAAATACCCAAGACATCTTTCTGAATCACTTCGTAGTCAAAGTGTCTGAAACTGGCCCAGATGATCAGACAGGAAAGCAGAAGCCTGTTTCCATTCCTGGGATGGGACGCTTCCCTCTTTGTAATTAACTTCTCTGAAAAGTGGAATCAAAACAATGGGAACCAAGTATAATAATACATGGCAAACTATTTTGAAAATATCAAGATGCGTAGACAAGAAATAAGGCTAAAGGAGAAGAAATGTTTTTCCACTGGCAGCAACCTCTTTTTCTGACACAGTGAGAAATAGGCAAGGGTGATCACAAATCACTCTGAGGACAGAAAGGGCAGGAATATTCAAAAGACAGTAAAGTGAGAGCATCTGGGAAGTCAGACTGGAGGGTGCAGGAGACACGAAATAGTGACAAAATAACCCAAAATAAATTGTCTTGTGTGATTCAGTAGGAGGTGCCACAAAGACAGTTAAGAGAGAAACACAAGGGGAGGTGTTTGTTAGACTGTAAAAGAGAAAGGGAATAAAAGATAAAGATTTTTTTTTAACTTTGCATGTGACAAGGAAGGGCAGGTCAGAGAAAATGAGGAGCTTGTGGGGGAGCAAAAAGCCACCCCCATGCTTTTATGAACTCAGACCTTTCAGAGGACCTGCAGAAACAGATTCTCTTTACCTATACCGTAATGATGCTGTAAAATACTGTACTCCTAGAAAAGAGATCTCCGTGCATTATTAGCTCAATGGCTGCTTTTCTGCTTCTATGGTGAGGAAGTGGGAAGGTATGAAAATCGTGTTCCCGATTCCAATTTCTCACTCCCATGATCAAAAATAGCATCGTTGTAGATGTTCATTTCTGTCTTAATCCACTGGAGTACAACATTAAAAAACAACCAACTCTGTGATTTTTTTCACTTGCGCCCCTGCAAAACCCCACAGTATCTAGATACCTCACCATGTACTGCGATTTGTTCTCCAACATTGACCAGGATCTACAAGACAGAGATCGAACAAAACTCCTGACCTGTGAGTTAATATCAATTAGAAATCTTTTTCTTTTGGAAATGGTTTTGAGGTTTAGTCTCAGAGTATGGCAGGGAAACTTATAGTTTGATTATAAGAGCAATGTGAACCGGAAATCTGAGGCATAGATTCAGGCAGCTGGAGCAAATTTTTTACAAAATGAAAATCATGCTGTTTTGAAGAGAAGCATCTTATTTCTGGTTTTTAATTTGGGGGAAAGCAGAAGGATTCTGAAAAAGGAAACTTACAGATACAAACTGGCTTTAATTACACTAAACAAGATCATTGGATAATATCATGTACATGAAATTAAAGACCTGCTTTCCTTGAAAATGATTTTTTAATCTATTGTAGATTATGGAAACCCCATCTATTAATGTATTTTCAATAGTTAGTTGATGAATATCAATTCAACAGGCAGATGCCGGGTACTTCAAAAAGTTTATAGAAAGGTCTGTATTATCTTTCAATTCTATTTTTCTGCAAACTTTTTGAAGTACTCTTGTATGTAAAGAAAAACTGGCATGAAGAGTTTTGATCTCAGTTCAGGAAACTAACACTAAATCTCAATTCAGCTGAGAAGAATGAACATGTCTCAATTTTCAAAAGGCATACATTTCTTTTATGAATGTAACTTCCATCATCTTGATTTTATTCCTAAGGCATTAAAATCGAGTGCTAAGGCAATGTAACAAATTGTCAGTTTTCTAAACCCCACACTATGGAAATCTGCAGGTGCCAGGGGCAGAAGTCAGCAAAGGCTCCCAGCAGGAGCTCTTACATAGCATATGCTACGTTCCTAGATGCTGAGGTCGTGCACCAAACCCAGCTGCAGGGGCAGGACCTGCTGCTCCCACTGGAAGCAGAAATGATGGCCACCCACTCCCACGTTGATTCTCTTACTTCCCCCGCTGAATCATTTGTTTACCATGCTAAGGAGGTATGGAATGCCTGGACTGGCCAAGTGAATCATTCAGCCTAGATTCCAGTCCTGGCCCTACCACTAATTTGCTGTGTAACTTCGGGTAAATTATCTTTGAATCTCAGTTTCCTCCTCTGAAAAAATATGATTCTGGTCTAGAAATGACTTACAATCTCTTTGAGCTCTAAAACTTTTTGTTTTCTCTTTTTTAACTTTTTT
>NW_007731694.1:151638-151920 GCF_000696425.1 Galeopterus variegatus
TCACTCCAGTGAATCAGAAACTACGGGGTGGGACTCAGCTTTGTGTGGTTCTGCAAGCCCTAAAGATGACTCTAATGCATACTAAAGTTTAAGAAGCACCTTCATTTTCAGATGAGGAGCACAGGAGTGCAGGAAAAGCCACTTGCCCAAGATCATACCTCTAGTGTGTGGTTGAGCACGATTAGACTCCAGGTGTTATGGACAGAATCGTGTGCACCCAAACTCATATTTAAAAGTCCTAATTCACAATAAGACTGTATGTGCAGACAGGCCTTTAAAGAG
>NW_007731695.1:0-6491 GCF_000696425.1 Galeopterus variegatus
TAGATTTGAAAGACATTATCAATATCATCCTATACTTTCTTAGGGTTATTTGGTATATTTTATTTTATTTTTCAACAACAGCTTAAAATATATTTAAAAAATAATAAGCCTACCAAAACTAACAGTCTTTTCTCAATGATTGGGTGCCAGAGTTATCTTCTGTGGTAAATATAACCTTAAAGTAATCTTTAAAAATTTTTTAGGCGACTTGAAATACTTTTGTTAATATGAAACAGCTGAAGATACAGGTTTATGTAATTAAAAACTCATTCGTACTTTCCTAATTAAGTTTCTGATTTCAATAACAGAATGAAATTCTTCTAGATAATCTTTAACCTTTTGTCATACTTTTAGAAATGGCTAGTGTAACTTGCCTATTACTGAAACCTTGGAAAACACACACAAAAAATGGTGCAGGGCATAACCTAAGGCTGTGAGTTGAGGACCAGAAGAATAGAGAAGCTTTCAGCAGTGTGTCTGGGAAGGAGAAGGGAAGCTGGAAGCAAGGGAAGGAAGGTTACNAGCTTTCAGCAGTGTGTCTGGGAAGGAGAAGGGAAGCTGGAAGCAAGGGAAGGAAGGTTACTATTACCCCATTCAAGCACAAGCTCCTTGAGCATTCTCCTCTCACAAAGTCACCTGAATCTCCATTAACAGTGAAGAGTGGGGAAATAGAAGTAAAGTATTTTTTAACTCACATAGAACTTTACCCCTACATAGCCCAAAATATCTGAATTAGCTGACTGATTAGTATCAACTCAGACCATTTGTTCAATTCAAGCCACATTCTGTAGTTTTCCAAGTGTGTATCAGTGAAGCCTGAATGATGGCCTCAAAGTACATTGTCCTCTAATAAAGCCTCTGGGAAGTGAAGCATTCATTCGATTTCCTGGAACAGAGTTTTGTGGTAAGAATCTGAGAGGTAACACATGACTTAAAGGCATCATTCAGGTGCCAGTGGAACCACAGAGAAGCAGTGCTTCTAGACTGGGTTATAAATGCAGCCATGGTGTAGACAGATTTACCCAGGTGACACCAAGAACTTTCAAATGAGAGGGGAGCATCTGACTGGACTCACAGGCAGTGAACAGTCCCTAAACTGTCTCATTAGGCACGAATGGATAATCTGTCACAGAATAATGACTTTTAGGACTTCCATTCTCGCTCTAATGCTTGATATTAATGACCTTTCAGAATGGTTGATACCATTGGAATTTCATCTGCCACACAGAAAGAAAGCCAGTAAACGATTCTGTTTCTAGATGAATATAGAAAGCCATCCCTGAAAAGGAAGCAGAATGACAGTTGTTGGAGAATAAGAAGTCATGTGTGACTGAAGTTTACACTTCTGAAACAAAACTCTGTTGCCTCTGAATTAACTTAAGTGTTTTCTTTTTTGTTTTTTACGGATTTATTTTACTGGAGACAGCAGTGTCCACGTGGCATGTTTAAGCTTGACCAAAAAATTAAATCTCTAGGCAACACATTCACTACACTACGCCAAAAAAAATCTGAAATTTACAGCACAATGCTTTGATATTCACCAGAGCCTGCTTATGATGCATTAACTTGTCAGTTAAACGTGTGTCTCACTAATCATCTACGCGACATAGATTGCTCTTTGTCTGTAGCATGCAAGGCTCTGTGCTAACTGTTGTGCAGAGAAGTTTATGGTCTAGGTCAGAGGTCAGCCAACTTTTTAAAATAAAGTTTCAGGCAGTAAATATTGCAGGCCAGATAATTCCTAATGCAACTACCAAACAGCCATTGCAGCATGAAAGAAGCCTTAGACTATATGAGGGGTCTTCAAATATTTCATGAAAGGATTTGTTTTATCTTTTAATTCAGTTTTGCCATGAACTTTTTGAAGTACCCTCATACAAAAAAATATTTATGGACACTGAAATTTGGATTTTGTATAATTTTTATTCGCCACATAATATTATTCTTTTAATTTTTTAAAACCATTAAAAAATGTAAAAACCATTCGTAACTCACAGGCTGTACGAAAACAAGCAACAGACCAGATTTGGCTTATGAATTGTAGTTTGTCACCCCTGCTCTGGGTTNTATTAATGACCTTTCAGAATGGTTGATACCATTGGAATTTCATCTGCCACACAGAAAGAAAGCCAGTAAACGATTCTGTTTCTAGATGAATATAGAAAGCCGTCCCTGAAAAGGAAGCAGAATGACAGTTGTTGGAGAATAAGAAGTCATGTGTGACTGAAGTTTACACTTCTGAAACAAAACTCTGTTGCCTCTGAATTAACTTAAGTGTTTTCTTTTTTGTTTTTTACTGATTTATTTTACGGGAGACAGCAGTGTCCACGTGGCATGTTTAAGCTTGACCAAAAAATTAAATCTCTAGGCAACACATTCACTACACTAAGCCAAAAAAAATCTGAAATTTACAGCACAATGCTTTGATATTCACCAGAGCCTGCTTATGATGCATTAGCTTGCCAGTTAAATGTGTGTCTCACTAATCATCTATGGGACATAGATTGCTCTTTGTCTGTAGCATGCAAGGCTCTGTGCTAACTGTTGTGCAGAGAAGTTTATGGTCTAGGTCAGAGGTCAGCCAACTTTTTTAAATAAAGTTTCAGGCAGTAAATATTGCAGGCCAGATAATTCCTAATGCAACTACCAAACAGCCATTGCAGCATGAAAGTAGCCTTAGACTATATGAGGGGTCTTCAAAAATTTCATGGAAGGATTTGTTTTATCTTTTAATTCAATTTTGCCATGAACTTTTTGAAGTACCCTCATACAAAAAAAAATATTTATGGACACTGAAATTTGAATTTTGTATAATTTTTATTCGCCACAAAATATTATTCTTTTAATTTTTTAAAACCATTAAAAAATGTAAAAACCATTCGTAACTCACAGGCTGTACAAAAACAAGCAACAGACCAGATTTGGCTTATGAATTGTAGTTTGTCACCCCTGCTCTGGGTTATAATAGTGGTGTATTAGTCTGTTTCTGTTGCTCATAACAAAATACATGGAACTGGGTGATTTATAAGAAAAACAAAATTTATTACTTACAGTTTCTGAGGCTGGGAAGTCCAAAGTCCATCTGGTGGTGGTGAAAATGACTCAGGGGTCTCATTTCAAGATGGTGGAAGCAGAAAGAGCAGAGACAGAGAGAGAGGCAGATTCTCTTCTCTCTTCTAAGGCCTCAGAACCATGACCCTGACCACCATTTTTAATCCTTTCACTGTGGCGTGGTCCTACAATCCAATCACCTCTTCAAGGCCCCACCTTTCAATTACCATAATAGGATTTCTCCCCGTCTTAACAGTCACAGTGGGGACCAAGTTTCTAATACATAAAACTTGGGGAACACAATTCAAGCATCAGTGAATTTGGGGGGACATAATTCAGTCCACAGATGACTTAAAAATGTACAAGCAAAATTTCTGCAGGTCTGCAGAGCTATGAGAGATCTCACTTAGTTGAAAACTTTGCGAAGGAGGTGACATTTGAGGTGACTTAAACAATGGGATTTTAGTAGATGGGGTAGAGATCCACACAAGGGCACAAAAAGTGAGAGTGAAAGGAGCATTGTTCAGGTTACTCCAGGACAAGAGGTATAAACTCTGGCTATCACATGCAAATCGGGACATATGGTTACCCCAGGAGGGGGATTCTAGAGGTGCCATGAGCATAGAGCCCCAAGTGTGGTAAAGGGATAGTGCATTGTGTGTCAGTGAATGAAAAAGTCCAAGTTGGTTAAAGCACATTAAGAAGGACTAGTGGGAAATGAAGCTAGAAGGATAGTCTGTGGCTTGAGCTAGGATGGAACTTTTAGTTTCTTAAGTGTGAAGCCAGGACTTTTGGAAATTATTAAATAGGTGGTGGAGAGGCACTGCACTTTTTTAAACAATAAAGTGACATCATCACATATCAGTAATACAGTGTTGTGCAGAGTGAATTAAATCAGGCTACCTGCAGGAGCCCAGTTGAGGCCATGGCAATAGTTTGAAGAGAGGATAAGAAAACCTGGACTGAGTCCAGGCAACAAAAAGAGAAAGAAAGGGGCGGATGAAAGACACATCAGAGAGAAGGAGTCAAAAGAATGTGTCAATTGAATATAAAAGATAAGCTAAGAATAAATGAAAGTCAAAGGAAACTCCCACCATTTTTAGTCTAGGTAACTATAGGTGTACTATATTTGCGGGGTAGAGATAGAAGGGAAAAGGGAAATCTACAAATGCATATATGATTGGAATCCTATTCTTCTCATTGCAATTTGGAAAATAGATGCACGGTAGTAATAGTACATCAGTAGTTTAACTTTTGAAAATACTTTTATGCCTGGGCAGCTCAATCTGAATAAAACCTTGAGTCTCTAAATGTGAGGGTGTGAGTAGCATGTTTTGAAAAAGTGGGACTTTGATTTGGAGGGAGGGAGAGAGTTGGGCATATTTCTCTATAACTATTCTTCTGTCTTCTTTCTGGGACCCAGTGGGATGCAACCTATTTTTAGCTTACTACAATGGTTCTTAGTGCTTGCTGTGAAAGTGGAGATGAATCCACCTGAGCAAAAGGCACAGCTATGACAGGCCTGTACCTAGAAGACAATTAAGAGTGATTTTCAGCCATGAACTTGTATCACCCAGTTATTTCAATAGTTGTTTTGAGAGCTTAAAAAATGATCCCAATTAAATACTTGTTTTTTCTTAAAAAATGATTCATTTTCTATAGAACATTCAGGATTGTAATGATTACCTGAAATCAGAAGAAAGGAAATCAAAATCAAAAGATAAGGTGCTACTACTGCTTAAAATTTGAATTGAACGTCTGCTATGTTCCTTGACTCACAAATTGATGCCCAAGCTGTATTTTATATTTTGTTCAAAGTCAATTTTCCCATAACTTTCTAAGCTCTAATTGTTTTTCCTGGAGAGAATATATCTGAGGAAAGGGAAGAAAACTGAGAAATTAATGGAAAAAATAGCAGGTAATTGTAACTACCTGAAAGTATACACACGCGCACACACACACACACACACACGTACACATGCACGCATGCATGTGCCCACACACACACACACACACACACGTGCCTGTTTTTAAAAGAAAAATTTTAAAACAAAAAACGGATTCAATTTACTATAGGAACAACTCTAGAAACACTAGTGTTCCCACTATTTGAGACTCTTGAATTCTACATTTATAATTTTCAGTTTGTTCAACAACCTTCTGTATTTACATAAGATAAAGTTAACCAGTCATGCCATGGGGTATGGCCTGCTATTTCTCTAAAGCAGTGTACCAGAAAAACAAAGCAGACTTGAATTCATTATCCTCCTTGGGCCCAGAGTAGAATCCCCAAACACCTTAAGGTGTGAATAATTGAGAAAGACTATCGCACGTGGAGAGAGACTGCTGGAGGAGTGGTTGTGTGGGCATGAGGTAGTTCCTGATGCTTCAGTGTGTCTTTGCCACCAAAAAAGAAAGATAAATCATAGTGTTAAACCCCTATAGAAACAAAATTCAAACTGATGTCTGTTCATCAGTGCCAGTTGTGAAGCAATGTGGATTTTACTTTTTATAAAATTTCCATTTGGGCTCTGCTTCTTTCCTGGTGCTCTGTCCTTTGAAATTGGTAAATTTTTTTCATTCATCTTCCTACTATGTTTACCTCTCCCTGTGATGATACCTATATAACGTATAACAATAGGTTAACATTGTCATTATGACTGTGCATTATAGTAGGTATTACATACTCATGTATAATATAAAGATATGGAGATAAACACAACATGATAGATATATGATGACAGGAAGGCTAGCCAACCTGGCTGGTGCTTCTGATCACATCCCTCCCTCCCTCCTCTTGGTAGTTATGATCACACACAAGGGCTTTGGTGACTGGAAGATTTCTAATTAAAGCACACCAGTGCTCTAGTTTTCTCTCCTTTAGTTCCTTACCTGAGGCATTTCCTATTAGGTGTCAGGCTATTTAACAACTGCTCTGACAGGATAAGAACCCGATCTTGAGTAGGGTGTGTCAGAATACATGTGAAATAGTCTCCTCATGCCCAAGCAGGTTTTTGCTTTCAGTGGTTATTAACCAAAGAAAACAGAGTGCCTGCTTTCTTTTCTTCCCTTTTTATTGTTATTCTTATGATTCTTTTTGTAAGCTTATTTAGTTGTTAATATTATTATCTTTTTTTTTATGTTCTATGATGTTGTGGAGCAGCTCAGGGGGAGGAGAGAGGGAAAAGGGGAAGGAAATCAGGTGGAAGAAGGAGGAAGGAGGAAGGGTGAGGTTGAGGCCTGTGGCACTCCCCTCATTCCTGCATGGGAAACCAGGGGGCTTCCAGTGGTGGCCTGGTCATTGCTGAGCTGGGTGCAGATGTCAGAGGGCTGTGGCCGAGGCCCCCCACTGCCCTGGCTTGGGAGAGCCCGGGGCACTTCCTGTGGCAGCATAGTGGTTGTGTCTGGGCTGGTTGCAGGTGTCGGGGGGTGTGGCCAAA
>NW_007731695.1:7296-8094 GCF_000696425.1 Galeopterus variegatus
CAAAGCCCTGGGTGGGGGGGGGGGGCACTGCCTATTCTTATAATTCTTAAATACAAATGAAGTTAAAAATTCCTGGGTTGAAACTGAATTTAAGCAAATGATAGTTTGTTTCTGGATTGGACACAATTAACTTTCTCTATGAAAGATCCCTTTCCTTTTGTGAGGTATAGCGTTAGAAGAATGTGTATGATTAATATTAGATATAGCTATTTTGAACTTTCATAGAAAATTGTAATCATAACTACTAAATGAAAAAGGTTAGGCATTGGAGACCTAGATATTTGTCTCCCTCTGTAATTACCTCTCTCAAGTGCCTGAAGTCAAGTCACCTGACTACCCCTAATAACCTAAAGGTATTCTTAGGAAACTCATAAAGTTATGAACATGAAAGCAATAAAGGTATAACAGGACTTTATCAATGTAAGGTATTACTGTGTCTGTTACTGCACAATTATTATTCATTACTACTACTACTACCACCACCAAAAAACGTGTATAACTTCAGCTTTCCTGTGCTAAAAGATTAGCGCATATACAAGATCAAGAACATTTTGCAGGGCCGGCCCGGTGGCGCATTGCTACAGTGCGCCGCTTGGGAGTGCGGCGGCGCTCCCGCCGAGGGTTCGGATCCCACATGCAGACCGGCCGCTCACTGGCTGAGCGAGGTGCGGGGGCAACACCAAGGGTTGCGATCCCGTTGCCGGTCCCGGTCCGGTACGGGCGCGACACTGAGGGTTGCGATCCATTGCCAGACACGAAAAAAGACCAAAAAAAGGAAAAAAAAAAAAAAAAAAAAAA
>NW_007731695.1:8363-35321 GCF_000696425.1 Galeopterus variegatus
CGGACACGAAAAAAGACCAAAAAAGGAAAAAAAAAAAAAAAAAAGAACATTTTGCAATGAAAATTCTCATGTGCAACTTTTAATCCTGTCAAATGGATTGATCTTTTTCTTTACTAATTAGATTCTTTGTTAAGTTTCAAATAAGGAATTACAGTATTGTTGCTCACTTTCAAGACATGCCAAACCACTCATAAGCTGAACAAGATATAATATTGGGAACAGGAAATACTTTAGTTGAAAACTTTGTATATCCCTGCTGGATCCTCGCTTGGCTTCTGATCTTTATCAAATCGCTGAGTGTCTCTGAGTCAAAATTTCTCTAATCCGAATTGACAATATATAGCTTATCAGGATAGCTAGAAAAATTATAATTTTGAGGAATTTTTTTAATGCTTTATATATATTGATGTTAGAATAGTTGTAACTCTACTCCCCACAGAAAGTTAATGTAGTCGGTTCTTTAATCATAGTACCCTTAAAATGTTTATGTAGAAAGAAAATGTAGCAAGGGAGGAAAGGGATATGGCTATTTTTAAACCATGTGTTGGGGAGACATGAAGAGTAAAATCATGAAATCAAATAGCTTAAATTACAATTTCAAAAAAAACCCCAAAACTACTTGATGTTGTCATACTCCAATATCTAAAAATATTTTACAAATAAAGAACAAAGAGAAAATAAATACTAGGAATTCTGAGGGAGCTTCTTTATTCATGGATCTATGATCCCTCCATTGCTGCTAAAATCTTTGATTGCAGAAATACATCTGATTTGCCTTTCGGAATTACTGGATATAGAATGGCATATCACTATTATTATCTTTTTCTCCATTCCTATATTTTGTGCAGTAAACAAGTCATTTCAGGCCCATTTTAATTCTTTATTCCTTTTTTTCTTTAGGACTTGTACAGATGTTCTGTGCTGCATAATCTTCCTACTGTTCATTCTTGGCTACA
Source organism: Galeopterus variegatus (assembly GCF_000696425.1). Taxonomy (NCBI): domain Eukaryota; kingdom Metazoa; phylum Chordata; class Mammalia; order Dermoptera; family Cynocephalidae; genus Galeopterus; species Galeopterus variegatus. The sequence goes on from NW_007731695.1 coordinate 9,320, forward strand.
TTCTTGTAGGACTTGTGGGTGAGTAAATACAGGTATAAGAAGATATTTAACATTTGCTAATGCAATAGCTAAGTCAACGTCAAATTTTTAACATTACTTGTTTTTTTCTGAAAGCTTTTTAAATATTGTTTATTGTCTTTTCTGGAGGGAATGTGCCTCACGAGGACTCATTAGGTAGCAGGCACAATAAAAAATTAACACAAAATAGTTTATTCAATGGCAAGCCCAAATTACTTAAGTAAATATAATTGTAAAGAAAGTAGAAAAAAGCTTATGGTTTCTTTTTAATCATTTTTAGCTTAGAAATCCCATTAAGCAGCTAATTATGTTCATGTTGTTATTTACTAATAAGAACTAGGGCCAAGATCAGTTTAGGTAATATATAAACTTTTTTTAATAAGCAAATTAAGAAGGAAGAATTATTAAAAATTTCACCAGATAATATATTGACATATAAGAAGTCCTGTTCTTTTTGCCCACCAGAAAGAGGTATCTGATGTTTATTGTTAGGTTAAAGATTTTTCTATGAAAGTGAAAGCAAAGAGGGCAAATATAGAAATTCTTTATTTGAATTTTTACAAAACTACCAGAGGAACTAGTGTGAATATTTTCTGTAGGGAGATTTTGCAATCGTATGTAATGTATCCTATGTTCTTCCCCAGAGACATAAGTTCTGTCTCTTAGATGTTGAGTTAGGAAACTTTAATACGCTATATTAATGGGTGGGGGCTGTAAACGCCAGATAGTAGCTTCTAGTACTAATAATTAATAAGATGGAGTTAATGTGGATAGAATATATTAATGGAAAGGAAGCTGTGCCCTACCTAGGGAACTGCTTTTCTCTTTTCCTCAGTTTTATCCTTGAATAAGAGAAATACCTTGAGAACAGCAATTGTTGAAAGTAATTTCTGAAAGATAATCTCGATATTACCATACAAAAACTACACAGAATTTAAGAATTTACAAAAATGAAGACAAGAAAATAGGGAGGAAGAGAAGAATAAAGGAGCATAAACAACAAGATTAAATAATATACTGTTCTAAGATCTCTATAACTTTCTTTTGTTATTTCTTAAAGTATTTTAACTTTTTTATTGAGTAGTATTGATTATACATATTTTTGGGATACAGATTTGAATATCAATACATGTATACAATGTGTAATGATCAAATTAGTGTAATTAGCATATTCATCATTACAAAACTTAATCATTTCTTTGTGATGAGGACATTGCTCTTTTCTCAGTATTTTAACTTCTAAATGTTAATATAGTTGTCCACAGATATGTACAATTATGTTTCAATAAAAAATTCCTTAAAAAAATAAACATTAATATAGCACAATTTAAAATCTGTAAATTGAATATTATAATAAAATGAATTTTCTTATACATTAAATGGAATTTTAGCTCCTTTGACTTTGAGACACATCTTTCTTGTCTATGTAATGTTTTCGATTTGTTTTTACTTTTAGTCATAGGATTGAAATTTGTTGCATAAGAGAAGTAGAATAGAATCAGGCAGATTCAGAGTTTCCTCATATTATTTGGTTGGCTTGGGCTAGTTATTTAATATCAGTTTCCTTACCTGGAAAGTATGGAAACATTTACATCCCCCAGGTCTGTTGTGAGGACTAAATGAAATAACACTCAGGTATACTACCAATGCTATGTAATAGTACTAGGCAGTAATTTGTTTGCTACAATTGTATAATGTAGTTGTTCTGAATTTTAGTAAATTTATTTTAAATATAATTTACTGTATTGTTTCTATGGCAACCCATAATTTTGAATATCAAAGTTTGAATGTCCACAGGAACTCCACCAAGATCTCATTCTGTGACCAGAATCTTTCGATTAGGAGGCCTTTTTCCATAATCAAATAAGTCTTACTTCTGTATCTCAAAGCCAGTCTGATGTAATCCACAGAGCAATGCTTTTTGTCCTGAAACAAAGCTGGAAAAGCCACTGCCCCTCTCCTGTAGACACATGGAGGAATGCATGCCATCACTCCCTCTGCAGCAAGATGACAAATTTGTCTTTTTGTTCAAGATCTCCAGATTCAGTTTGTAAATGTCTTAATTCACCTAAGGGAATTGGAGGATAACTGTACCTCAATGAAAAACTATCTTCAATATTAGATTAATTCAGTGATACCCCCAAATTAGCCCCAATGCCACTGATTAAAATGAGTGACTCACAAAATTGCTTTCCTCATCCTTGAACTACAAATGGCCATACTGGCTGGTGTCTAAGATAGATTTAACCCTTCAGTTATATCCAATGTTGAGTTAAAAGAAGCATGAAGGAAAATGATTGGCAGAGGTTAGTGGGAGTGTTAACAATTTTTTAACGTGAAAGAATATATACCTTTACTTGAAGGTGATGCTTAGTGAGTTTCACTGAAGTGTTATAAGTATTTCAGCATCTATTGCCATCTTTTAGTAGATCAGGGCCTTTGTGGACTTATCTTTCACCCGTGATCTTTTCATAAGGAGTGTTGCCATGAAAGAACCACGTTTCTCACAAAAATCTGCTTAGAAGAAACTGTCTTTGCCCTTTGTGTGGAACGTGGCTAGCTAGGGTAATACTTGAGCACAACAAAGGCACTTAATGTTCAGCTGATGAAAGGCAGAACCTCTGCTCAAGTGGATGAAGTGGAGTCTGGTAGGAGGTAATCAAATCTCCTTGAAAGATCAAACTAATTTTTATGTTAATAGTCCTCTTTTACCCTACTTCACTGATGATTGCTATTGAATTATAGTACCAACTAGAAAAAATAATAGGAATATTTATTATGCAAATTATTCTTTGCTATCCTTTTGCTCATATAACGTACACAATAATAGCATGATTTTAACATTCAGTACATTTTTATTTCGTTTTCTTTTTAAATGGATTTCCAGTTAAGTGAGTTAGTTCATTGTTGCACTTACTTAGGAAGCACTTTAAGTTGAAGTCCAGAGTTTGGTTTTTTTTTTTGTTTTTTAATCTTTCCCAGATATAATTATCCCTGTTAGCTGAGAAGATAGGATGTTACCAAGAAAGTTAATGCAAACAAGTCCAGAATGCTGTCACCGTGCTGTGAGAAGGCCAAGCCACATGGAGAAGTCATGTGTAGGGGTCCTGATCAACAGACTCAGCTGGGCTCCCAGGGATAATTAGTGTTCACTATCAGCCCAGTTGGGCTTTCAGATGACTGAAGCACCCATCAACATTTGACTGCATGACAGACCCCAGGGGAGAGCTGAACCTTTCCCCAAATTCCTGACTCCCAAAATCATGAGCAAAATAAAATTGCTGTAGTAAGCCAGTGTGTTTGGGGATGCAAGAATAGATGCAGAATAAAATGTCGTACCTGGAAGTGTGATGCTGGCTTAATAGATCCTAAAATATAGGCATTGGTTTTGAGACCAGGTGATGTCCAGAAGCCTGATAGCTTTTGAGGAGATTGTCGGTGAGAATTTGAAAAAAAGTGAGGAAAATGTGATTGGAAGCAGAAGGGAAGGACATCTTACTGTGTGCTGGTGAGAAGTTTGGCAATATTATTGCCAATTGTAATGTGGAAAGCAAGAAATATACCTAATGAATTTGATGACCTAGTTAAAGGGATCATCATTAGGAGAGGACCCAACTCTAAAGAAGCCTCATCCATACCTGGTCCTGACTTAGGTGACAAGATCCAGACCTTGAGCCCCTGAGCCTGGTGCTATAATTGGATGAGTATTCTAGGGATCTTTGGAAAGGAAAACTAATTGTATTTGGAGGGATGTAAAAAAAACTGTAGCCAGAGGGTGGGCTATGGGAGTTTTAACATATGGCTGCAAAATCTTTGCTATTCTTTTCAATGGGAAGTGAGATCTACGTTCCTTCCCGTTGAATCTGGTCAGACTTATGATTGCTTCCCTAAGAGAGAAATAAACCAAGCCAACGCAGACCAGTAAAGGGCCTTCACATGCAGGTAATTTATAGATGAGTACAAAGGATTAAAGGAATGCCATCACAGCTCCACTGAAGACAGTAGGTCTGAAAGTACCAATTAGAGGAAGGAGGAGGTTTACATAATTCATCCTTAAATCCTTCGTAAGAATGAGGTACAGAATAAACAAAATAGTTAACAATGAAGTGGTCAAACTTGACCCCATCAGTTCTGCTATGAAAGTTTATGTTCAATGTGTTGGGAATAATATAGTCACATGTCTACTTTTATTTTCATTACTTAAGGAAATCAAGCATATCATTTTTTTTTCTGACCTGAACTGTCCCAAAACACCAGGGAGGGAACAGTCTCATTTCCAGTTTCTAGGTGGGGAGAGAGATCTTAGAGTGTACGGAGCTCTGGTGGTTTGGTTGTGCCATTTGGTATCATTTCACATTTTATTGCTCATCTGGATCTCTTCACTACTGCTAGGATTCAATACGATAGCTTTTTAAGTCTTTAAGCAGTTCTCAGCCATTGCTCCTCACAGTGCGACCAGTGTCAGAATGGTTCCATCCAGGTGGCTTCTTGCTTTATCAGAACAGTCTTTTCTCTTAGGCCCTGCTATTAAGCCTGGGACACCAGCCAAGTCCCTTCCTTCAGGGCAAGTTCCCTTTAAAATATTTTTATCCCTTTTGGCCAGCAGACCTAATTCAGGGTCAGTCTGATCTACTCTAAGTTGAATCTCAGGAAGAAAGATTTGAGGTCTTGTCCATTCCTTTTCTTAAAGCAAGTTGGTTCTTCTCCACCCAAGAATATGGGGAAGAAACCATATTTTCATAACTAAGAGAGGTCAATCCAGTGAAGTTTTGAAGAACAAAGATAATTCCAAGATGCCTTTTTGGTTCTGACAATTCAGAGGAGCAGTGAACAGTTTCTTTTACTAATAAATAAACAAATAAATATAACTTTTAAATCCTTAATTTAATTTTTCAGCTTTATTGATGTGTGGTTGACAGAAAATTGTATATATGTAAGGTGTACAACATGTTGTTTTTATATATCTTGTGTTATGATTCTCACAATCAAACTAATTAACATATCCATCACCTGACATAATTACGTGTGTGTGTGTGTGTATAAGAGCACTTAGATCTACTCTCTTAGCAAATTTCTAGTATACAATACATTATTAGCTATAGTTACCATGCTATACATTAGATCTCTAGAATTTATCATCTTATAACTGAAAGTTTGTAAACTTCAATTAATATCTCCCCATTTTCCCCATCCCCCAGCCCCTGGCAACCACCATTATACTCTCTGTTTCTATAAGTTTAAATTTTTAGATTCCACATATAAATGAGATCATGTGGCATTTGTCTTTCTGTGGCCGGCTTATTTCACTTAGGGTAATGCCCTCCAGGTTTATCCATGTTGCTGCAAATGACAGGATTTCCTTTCTTTTTAAGGTTGAATAATATTCCATTGTGTGTGTCCACACACATATGTACCATAATTTCTTTATCTTTTCATCTGTTGATGGACACTTAGATTGTCTCCATATCTTGGCTGTTGTGAATAATGCTGCAATGAAAATGGGAGTGCAGATAGCTCTTTGAGATACTGGTTGCATTTCCCTCAGGTATATACCCCAGAAGTGGGATTGCTGGATTATGGTAGTCCTAACTTTAGTTCTTTGAGGAACCTCCATACTGTTTTCCATAATGGCTGCACCATTTTACATTCCCACCAACAATTTACAAGGGTTCCCTTTTCTTTTCTTTTTTTTTTTTGTCCTTTCTGAGACCGGCCACACCGTGCTCAGCCAGTGAGTGCTGTGAGCGCACCGGTCATCCCTATATAGGATCCGAACCCGCGGCGGGAGCACTGCTGCACTCCCAGCGCCGCATTCTCCCAAGTGTGCCACGGGCTCGGCCCAAGGGTTCCCTTTTCTTTACAGCCTCCTCAATGCTGATCTCTTGTCTTTTTTATAATAGTCATCTGTACCTCAGCAGGCATTCTGTTGTTCTAGTTTGGGAGGTTGGTGGTGTGTGCTCCATTCCCGCCGCCATTTTTAAACTCCGACCACAATATTGATTGTAAGGAGAAACTGGCAATGGGGAGTGATGATAACAGGAAGTGGCATTGTGCTTTTAGTCTAATTTGAAACTAAAATGAACGTACCTACCTATCAGATTACAGCTTGGAAATATTTATTTTAGCAAAGTAAAATCATGTATCCCAATAAAAAAGTAAGACACTTAAAAGTATTCTAGTTTCATTATTTTAAAAATTGTTGTAATAAACTTTTTATCAATGAAGAATGTATTGTATTTATAGATAACCATGACCAGTATTAAATGTCCTTTTGCATTCTTTACAAATATATACACATTTATAAGTGAAATTTTATACTTATGCTTCCTTTTGTTTTGGAAATCTTCATTTGAAAAAGAAAGCATTTAGTTTTGACTGTTACTTGAGCAGATTTTTTTAGTATTGAGTGAGATTTTTACTGCTTGTTGTATTTTGCTGAGTGCATGCCTTCCAGATGATTTTAAGTGGGATATTGTTAGCATGAGAGGGACTGATTTGTGCTCAAGGACATGACCCTAAACTCACCATTGGGTGAAAGAGGCCACCTGTGAAATGATAAACAATATTTTTCTTACCCAGGCAACTGGATACAGGGCTGCGTCCAAAAATGCTTCTATAGCAGCAGTATCATCAACACAGATTTTCCAATTCAGTATCATGTGTCCTATTATCTGCTTCATTGCATTTGTAAATTGCTTGTGTTAAAAAGCCATAAGCACAATTTGGCAGGCCTGTTCCTCACATATTAAAACAGTTAAAATGTACCTTTAAGGGATACAAAATAATGATTTGAAAGCCAACAGTCCCAACCAGAAGGTGTTTAGGGAATGCCTTAGCTGCCCCAAACAGGTTTGCAGTTAATTTTTAAGTGTCAATGCAAGCAGTTGGTCTAATCACATTTTCTCCTTGACAGAGGGCTTTTTAATGGCTGCAACTTCTGACACAACCCGAGAGCACAACAGGAACATGCTCTGCAAATGTTTGAAAATGAAAGATAATGTTAGATAATAATACTTGCTCCTGGTACTTCAGTAAGAAGCATACCCTTGATATGAGTGAAAGGATAATTTGTCTGAATAAAGTTTTCACCCATCTCTTACCAGTCTTTAGTTATCTGCCATGAATTACAGCAACAGAATTCTTTTACAAATAATTTCTCTTCTCTGTTCTCTTTCTCTCTCCTCACACACACACACACACAGAGAGAGAGAGAGAGAGACATGTGCACGTGCTCGAGTATGCATCAGCTTCACTTAAGTGGTCTTTTAAAGTTATTTCTACGATAGTGAGATAATGAAGGGAAAAGATGATTGATTCAGATTTTTATTGATCGCTGTGTAACTTTGTCATCTGGTTTTATTTACCAACATAACCCAGGCAGTTTAATTCTGGAGCCTATCCTCGTAACCACTATGCTTTATTTAATAAAGAAGATGAGTGAGGATTAAGTAAGGAAGGTTATGAGAGAGGAGGCAAACCAGAATCCCATGATACTTTTCTAGTGCTTTTTTCTCCCTCCTTCCCCTCCCTGCCCCTTCTGGTTCCACAGAGTTGGGCTTAAAACTGAGTGTTGGGGAACAGTTTAGGGGAATAAGTGAAAGGCAGGTATTCTTTTGCAAGCAAACATCACGAACAATGTGATACCTGCCTTCGCATACGCAGGGTCTAGCATGGTGCTGACACATAGGAGGCACTCAAAAAATATTTGTACAAACAATGAAGAAAAGAAAACATAAACTCCTGTCCTCATTATTTCAACTACTTCTTTACCTAAAAAATTAAAACAAAAAATCCCATTTTCTAATGTGAATCCAAATCTTGAACAGGTTGTAAATAGTGGTGGACTGACATTTATGTAGAAGAACCAGAAAAATAAGTATATTAAAGTAATCAGCAAAGAGCCAGACTTGCTAAAAAAGAAAACAACAAAGGTGTTGTGAAAAGCCAATCTGGTTTCTTGGTTATTTGGTTGTTCTTCTGTTGTCTTTCAATTCCATGTCTATTTTTTACAAATCTCCTTTAAGAATATGCTTTATCCCTTCTTTTGCCTCCTATTCTCACCCCTTCCAGTTTATAGGCTCTGAATTTTTAAAAGTGCATCTTCTCTTTTCTTTTGCTGTCCATATGGCAGTGAATTCTAACAAAAAGTCTGAAAATCTTATCTCTCTCTTTCTCTTTGAAATGAAGTCCTGAATGTCTTGCTGAATTTATCTAAAGTCCCACCCTGGGTAGGCTGGTCACTTGTTCAGACTATTAGCTGGGTATTTTTCATTTGCCCCCCTGTATGTGTTCTCTGGCCCTCCTCATCCTACCCTGTCCCTGGGGAAGCTGGCATCTAAGGATGATTGGCAGGCTGTCTTGTCCTCTGGCTTCAGTGCGGTTCAGCCTATGGGAGGTATCAGTGGAAGGTGGGAGGGTAGGAGAATGAGTTTATAGAATTTTCTCCTCTGGCTCTGTCGCTACACCTCTCTCCCTTGGGCCCCCACTCCTGTCAGTGAGCTGTCAGTGAGCACTCTCCATTCAGCTTCTCTCCCTAGATTTGGGTTATCCCTTCCTCCTCTGCCCCCTCAGGCCTAGGGACAAAAATGTTCCCTATTTGTGCCACACTCTGGGTTCTACGTCAACTCTTGTTTATCTTCCTTTGCTCTGCCATACCTTTGTAAATATTTCCTTTATTACACTCTCTTCAGTTATCTCGTCTGAGTGTTTCCTGCTAGGGGCCAGCTATAGTCTAGAAAACAGCACCCCAACCTTGAAAAGTTTTGTTTCCTATGAGGTAGTTTCACTGGGTCTTCAGTAGGGTATTCCACTGTTCCATAAGTCTAGCTACTTCTGGGTAATTGGGGCTCAGAGTTGTTCACTCACTGCTGACAAGTTTATCACATAAGCCAGGTCAGCTTTTGGGAGTAAAAGTCCATGTTATCAAAACCTACACACAATCTTCATTCCTGTTGTCATAATTTTTCACGAAATCATTAAACAAGTACTTTTTAATCTGATTATTGAAAGCTACCTTGACAGAAGGGTCTTTACTAAGCAGCCACATGAGACATAAATGTCTTCATATTCTGGGTCCAGTTAGAGGTCAATCCTAATTGTTTCTCAAACTTTCTTGCCATTGATTGTCTAACATTTTTCTTTTCTAGTCCATAATATCGTGGCAAAATCATTGGTCTCCATCTATAAATACATAAACTATTGAGGTCATCTATTCTTCCAGTCAAAGTAGACAACCAGAAAAATTTCCCCTGGTCAATGCCAACAGATCCTCCGTAGCCATCTATAAATTTGGTTTAAGTTTTTTCCTTCTCAGTCAGCAGATCAAAAGGACCTTTCCACACACCATAGGTATGTGTTACAGCAGTGCATCAGGAGTCAACATGCTTTTATTATAAGCAATCTTTTTATGTAACTTTCTTGTACCTTCATGACTTGCTCAAGTATTGTTTAAATATACCATTTCCACTTGATAATGGAGCGCTGCTTAACAGAACCAACTTTAGGCTTGATGGATCAGATAACACCCATTAAACATTATGATGGACAGCTTATGTCATTGGTGATCATTCAGGGTCCAGGGACTATTTCTCAAAAGAAGACTAGTTATTTCCTGAACAAACATGAATTTTCTCCAAAACCCTAGGGACTTCCACTGTGAGTTTCTCAGAGGCATTTGCTACAAGCCCCATAAAGCATCTTGCTCTTTGACAGGTATTTTAAGCACTATCAAATCTGTTCTGTCATGTAGACCTAGTGGTAAGCCTGCTTGTACAGTAGTCGCCTGGATTATCTGGCACATATTTTATTTCTCCGGGCCCTCCTCAAATTTGGCAACCAATAAGTGTTGTGCCTCTTTCAATAGCAGAAAATGCAAGGAGTGACAACTTCTCTTTCACTTTGGAGGAGAAATAACTACTGGACCCCTCTGGAACTTCACTGAAGTGGAACTTCTCTGTATTTTCATGAGATTTATCTCCTATCCATTAGCACACACGTGTCTTTATAAGGTATCAAGACTGTATGCTAACCAATATTCTCTAGATCTTACCAGCATGTTGCCATCAATGTAAGAAATTCATGTGGTATCCTGTGGATATTATTAAAAGGATATTATTAAAACCCTGTAGACTAAATTGTGGCATAAAGTTAGAAGGTCATATAACCTTGAGGGAAGAAAGTGAAGATGCAGTACTGTTCTTGCCAGGTGAAAGCAAATGCCCCCGATGTTTTCTGCTCTGGGAAAGGGGGAAAGTATTTGATAGATCAATTGCTGCATCCAAAGTGGCAGAGGCTGTTTTGATTTGTTCTAGTAGAGAGACCACAACTTGAACAGCAGCTGAAATTAAGGTCATGACTTGGTTAAGCTTAAGAGAATCCACTACCGTTCTTCAGAACTTGTCTTCTTTCTACACTGGCCAGTCAGGATGATATATAGTTTTCTTAGAAAAAATGTGTTAAAAAATAGTATTATACTAAATATGAGATGTGTTCATCTCTATAACCTCAGAGTCTGTATGTACCTGTCACATAGTAAGGCCCAATGAACAAATGACTAAATAAATAGGAATATGACAATTGACAATCAGCATGAATGAATGAATGAATGGGAGTTTGACCATGTTCTAGAATGGAATTTTAAGATAAAGCTTTTCATGTCAACTTTGTTTTAAGAACTAAGGTAAATATATATCAGATACTGTATAATTGAACTAAGGTAAACACATATCAGATACTGTATAATTGATTAGGCCCCAAGGAATATTTTAAATCAAGTTGAGGATTCCATGTATTAAATCATATAGTGAAGAACCAAAAATACTAAAATCCTAGAAATTGTAGCTATAAGTTTAAAACAAAACAAATCAAATGGGTGAGGATTTGTTTTCTAATTATTATAAATAATTAGTTTGATAAACAGAAAGATGGTTTAACTACTTCCTTTAAGTACATAAAAGATTTTAAAAACCTATATAGTGATTAGTTACCTATGGCTGCATAGAAAATCACCCCCAAATTTGGTAACATAAAATAACAAACATTTCTTTTTTCAGTTTCTGTCGTTGGGAATTTGGGAACAGCTTAGCTAGATGGTTCTGGCTCCAGGTTCTTTTGTGAAGTTGCAGTCAAGATGTAAACCAAGGCTGTGGTCAACTGAAGGCTTGATGAAAGTGGAGGTCCTGCCTTCAAGATGGCCCACTCACATGGACGTTGGCAGGAAGCTCTAATTCTCACTGACTGCTGACAATCATGAGGGTTTTCCTGTAGGACTGTATAAGTGACTTCATGACACGCCAGATAGCTTCCCATAGAGCTAGTGATCTAACAGGGAGAGAGTGACAGAGCGCAAAGAGGAAGGTGTAATACTTTTTATTAGCTACTCTTTGATGTCACCCAATGTCATTTCTGCTACATTCTATTTGTTAGAAGCAGGTCACTAAGTCCAGTCTGCCCTCAAATGGTAGGGAATTAAGTACCACCTTTTGAAGGAGAATAATCAAATAGTTTATGGACCTGTATTTTTTTTTTTGGGGTAAGAATATGACTTTATTGATTCTACATTTGGTGGTCAGTTTCCCCAAATAACCTATTTTTTCCTCATTGATTTAAAATACCACCTTAATCATTTATTAGATTACCATATATACTGGTTCTGTTCCTTGACTCTCTCATCTGTTCTTTTTTTTTTTTGATTAATTAATTTATTTTTTATTTATTTATTTTTTAATTTTTATTGAATCAAAATTGATTATACAAATTTTGGGGGTTCAACATTGAGATATGTTGATAAAATCAATATTACTAGCATATATATTGTTACAAATCATAATTATTATTTATGCCCCTGGTCCAATCCCTTTCCATCCCCCTTTCCCTCCACCTGCCTCCCTCTAATCACCCTAGATTTCCTTCTCACCCTCTGAAAGAATAATGGTTACTCTCTTGATTTGCTGCCCAACTGATCTGTCCAATGCTGAGAGGTGTGATCAGGTCCCCCAATACTATCATAGAGCAGATGCCTCTTCTATTACTCTGAAATGGGTTCTGCGGAGAGAGACATCCTCCTCCTTTCTTTATCTTTGCTGGTGACTCTCCTTGTGTCAATGCACTCCAGTGGCTGGCAGGTGATCTGCGTGGTGGTTGTGGCATCTAGCTGCCTTCATGGCAGCCATGGTTATCGTGGTGGCTGTGGTGGACCACCCACATGGAGAAGATGTTTTTGGCCTGCTCCTTGGCTGGACATGTATTTAAAAGCCATCACAGATGGTGATCAGCTGAATAAAAGTAAATAGGATTAAATTATAAGAAAGAACTCCATGATAGCATACCCTAAAAACATCTGGGAGAAAAAAGACAATGTGGAATCAATTTTTTTTTTTTTTTTTGACATTTTTAAGAGTGTGAGCAAACATCTAAATCAGTGGCTCTCGACTGGAGCAGTACCACTGCATAGAGGGTCTTTCAGAAAATTTGAGTTGACTTTTTGATTGTCACAATGTTTGGGGAGGGGTACTACTGGTGTTTAGTGGGTGGGGGACTGGGAACATAGAAGTCTTACAGTATTCGGGACAGTATAGCATAACCAAGATTGACCCCACTTCCTGTCTGACTTTCCTATGTCCCACTGATGTAGGTAAAAACTTGTTTTAAAATATTTGAATCTAGAACTTCTGTTTTAAAATTACAAATGTTATTTTTGCATGGTTTTAATAAATAACAAGATAATTTGAAGGAAGATTGTATTTTTTTGTTAGAATTTACTAAAATTTCTCATTTAGGAAAATAGTTCATTGACAACACCACTGTACAGCTGTTACATTCAACAGATAGATAGTGACTCAATCTATAGGTGCAAGCACCTACTTCCCTATGTTCCTACTTTAGTCACACTTGAGTATTTCATATTGATGTTCATACTGTTTAATTATATATTACTTATTTTTTCATTTACATTACTGTTATGACATTTTATAGACTTTTTAAGAGAAATTATGTTGCAGGTGAATTATGTTATCTGTGACTATTATTTTAAGATTAGAAGGGGGCATTGTAAAATATCTGTTATGAAAAGGATGTGTTAGGTATGTCGAGAACAACTGCTATACAGACTGGTGATGTCATGGCATTGTTAATCACCTTATATACGAAGCCCTTGGCATTCACAGGGAAGTATTCCAGAACAGATCCGTCCAGGAGAATCATAATGTGGGTCAGATGCATAATGTTAAACTTTCTTTTTTTGGTGGCTGGCCGGTATAGGGATCTGAACCTGTGACCTTGGTGGTATAAGGCTACATTTTGCCCAACTGAACTAACTGACCAGACTTTGTAATGTCAAGCTTTCTAGTAACCTAATTAAGGGCACAAAAAGAAACAGGTGAAATTACTTTTAACAATCATTTAATAGAATATTTTGTTTATTTAAATAGAACTAAATATCATTTCAGATGTGGTCAATATAAAAATCATTCTTTCTTTTTGTTGTTCACGCTATCTTTAAAATATGCCATGTATTTTGCACTTATAGCATGTATTAATTTGGATGAGCCATTTTAAGTGCTCACTAGACACACGACTAGTGGCTACCATATCAGACAACACAGTTCTAAAAGTTTTATGAATAGAAAAGTTCCAAGAAAGGGAGTAAATTGTGAGAGGTCTCTTTATTAACAGAGACAAAATGACTGCAGCTGCACATCTCATTTTCTTCCTCTTGTTTGCAGCTTTCAGCTCAAAGTCTTGCCATCCCAGCTGTAATACAGACCATCTGCAGCACATCTTCCATGCCAGAGCCTGCGTGGAGAGGTGTAGCAGCAGCTCAGAAAACACAGTCACCTGCTACAGTTCAGAACTAGAAAGTTGAGAAGGAGAACTCTTCCCTTGATACTTCCATCTTCATCTCCCTCTCCTTTGTCCCCAGACCCTCAGATCCCTCCCAGCCAGACACTCTTCCCTCACCCAAGTATGAAGCTCTTCTTCCCAAATGACAGTCTCCAAAATTACCTATGTCATCTCCTTCCTACATTAGGTGTCCAACATACTGCTGATTCTTATTTAGCTGATATCCTTGTTGTCTCCCACTGCTAACAAGTTCATCCTAATCTATCATTTAGCAAGCAGCATTGCAGCCACTATAGTCTGGTAGTTAAAACATGGGCCTTAGAGAGCAATGCATGTAGGTTTAAATCCTGTTTATACCACTGAAAGCTGTGTGATCTTGAGAAGTAAATTAAACTCTGAGCTGCAGTTACCTATATAAAATTTAGGTGAAAATAATACCTACCTCATAGGGTTGTTGTGAGACTCAACTGAGGCAATAGGTGTAATAATTTTGGCACAGCACCTGGCACATTGTAAGCAATTAACAAATAGAAGCTCTTATTATTATACTGCTTCCTCGATCTGTAATTCCTTGCTGACTTCCAGCTACATAATCAAATCCTAATCTTTTCAAAGTCTTTCTCAAGCCTCACCTCTTCTTTAAGCCATCTACAAACTTCGTTCTTTCCTTTTCATGTATTTCTTGAGAACTCTGACATAAGTGTATGTATTATGTTGACTTCTAATATAGGACACATTAAGTAAATTCTTTAACTGATTGATGATGAAAAAGGGGGAAAAAAACTATAGCAGATGCTGCTGATACCCAGCCCCACTTCCTCTCAGCCCGTCTGAATTTGTTTACAGTTATGGTGCACAGTTCTGCCATGCCCACTGCCAGGCATGTTCTACATGGTTCTGTAGAAGTTCCCAGTGGGGTACAGCCCAGCTGCCCACGACAGAATATCACTCGTTAATATGACCTTTACTGGCTTTGTTCCCTTCCCTATCTCACTTTCCTCACACCCACTTAAGCTTCCTGGAATCACCTCCCAAATAAACTACCTGCATCAAAGTCCTTGTATCAGACTTTGCTTTTGGGGAAACCCGAATAAGACAAGAACTAACATTACTGCGTCCATATTGTATGCCAAACACCATGTTATGCATTCAACTTTCATTTCCTTCTTTCATATTTTCAACATTCTTATGAGGTAGAGTATTATTATACTCAATTTGTAGTAACAAATTGGAAAGCCAAGACTCAAAATAATTAAGTGGCTTGTTCAGACTAATAGATAATATTAAGCAGCAAACCTAGCAAACCAAATGCTTCTTTAGGTGGCCATTTCTGAATTTAACAATTGTATGAAAAAAGAATAAAACATTTTAGACTAAAGCTAAAAGAAACATATTACAGAAAATAGGGTCAGGTAAAATTAGATCTATTTCTTAGGTTTAGCCAAAATGTGGCAAACTGAGATAATAGAAACAAAATAAAATAAAATAGTGTCTGAAGACATTGTACACTGAACACTTGGGTGTCATTTAAATGCCTTATTTGTAGTCCACTTTGTTTATTCTGGGAAGTAAAGATGGGAAGATAGGGCAGCAGAGAGCTACCCGAATGAGTCAGATTTCATAAGAAGGTATTAGAAGATGAGACTGATTTGGCCTCTATGACTTTGGAGAAAAAATTAGACAAAGGGAACGTCTCTGAGTGCTTAGAAACTGAAAGGAAAGGCTTAGATTGATGAGAAAAATATTGAGAAAAATTTCTCTTACATATTAAAATTCTCAATCAGAATTGATTTTTTTTTTATCTTCCCAAGTCCCACAGGCCATATACATAAGGTGATTGAATTATAACGTGACATGTCAAATCCAATAAATGTGGGTAAGGAGATAGCTGGGCAAATTTTAAAGGAAGCGAAGGACAAAGAGATATGTTTTCCATATGCAGAGGCAAGCATTAAATGACAAATGCACTTCCTAAGATTTTTAGGAACAATTATATTAATCAAACTGGAGAAGTTAGAAAAATTCAGCTAGAATTAGGGAGTATTATCAAACTTAGTTGATGCATGTTACTTGCTGTAGTCCTATGGTCTAGCTGTCAGGTCTGTCTATAATTCTTCAAAAATAAGGGTGATAAGCTCGTATGAGGTACAGTCCAACATCTTCATTTAAAATAATGTCAAGTCGTCTGTTTTCATGAAGTTTGAGAACATTCGATAGTTATATTAAGTTCTGAAATTGTCGACAACATGTGCGGTAAATCTTCGTTATGTATTGTCTGTGTGTTGCTGCTGTTCACCTTTACTATGTTATATAAAATTGTAAAGACTTAGTCAATTTGAATTGGGCATTGTAGTTTCATTCCTTTGAATTTTTAAGTTTTCACTTCTGTATAACCCAAAAGTATTACATCATATTATTTACTGTAAATTTATTAGCTCTGTTATGAAGTCATTTTATTTTGAACCCTAGAAAAAGTGACCTCTAGCCAACCAAGCTTTTATAGTGTGTCCTCTAATTCACATTTTAATAAATGTCATTTTCTAAGTGCATTACCTCATGTTTTGGCTACAGCCCAGCTGAATCCTGAGAGAATAAGAGAAATGTGCTTTCTGACAGATTCATCCATATTTTATTTTACTTTTCATTAAGAAATTACTCTTTGAAGAAAATCAATAATCTTCTGTGGCTGAGGGGAGAGGTTAGTGTGTTGAGTGTGTTGTAGTGCATTCTAATGTCTCAAATCAGACTGCCTTTAGCCAGCTGTTGCTGATGGAGTTTTTGTCCTTTCTTGTTCCTGCAGCCTGGGTACATGGCGACCCCAGGAGAGTGGCCTATCCTACAGACAGCCATGGCCACTTTTGTGGCCAGAAGGGCACCCCCAATGAGTGAGTATGGCCACATTTGCTTTGTGTGATTTTGCTGTCTAAGCTGGAATGTAGAAATCACTTTTATGTTAATCCTACTAGACTTTTTAAGAAGACTGCAATTTGTAAAGGAGGCCTTCCCTGTCCCTTTTCCTACAGACTGCTATAAGCAGTTGGGAAGTGTCATGCTATATGACTAAAGACACGATGTCATTGTTAGGCAGTATTTTATTAGAATGCATGGAGAGTCTGCTTAGTAAAAATACAATTATAATGGATGGATTGGACCAGTGATTTTATCAGAAGCCATATTTTGAAAATGCCCTATGAAATGGGCTATTAGAAGACTGAGTTGTGAGTAGCTGTTTAAAGCTAGACAGCACAGTTGTTGGAATTATTTTCATCACAGTGCCTATGGCTAAATCATTCCACTTTCCAAGGTGAGGGGTACACCCAGAAAGTCTTCAGTGCTTGGTAGGCTTTGCAAAGCCACTGGCTGCTGTGGACAATGCCCCTGAGTAGCTGAAACAAACGAGGAAGAATATTCCATCAAATTCTTTTCTAATGTTAATCATAACAGAAGTTTCCATTTCTGAAAGCAAATTTTCTATTTTTCTTTTTTTTTTTTTTTTCTAAAAAACGAACTAAGTAAACCAATAAGTCTCACATTTTTATAAAACCTTCTCTCCTTTCTCACTGGTCCATTTCTTTTCTCTGGATACTTAGGGTTTTTTCTAGACCTCCTGGTTCTTCAGAACCAATTCAGTTTCTATAAAAGCTGGTTTTACATGGTCAAAAAAAACAAAGCAACAACTTTCACCTCACAACAACAATGAAAACCATGGCTCAGACACTACAGTTATGCTTTCTATGCAACTGTGAAGCATATTATTCAGAGAGATATACGGATTTATAAAGTAGATTCAGGAAGAGGTTAACAAAACTCATGGAGTGGAATTATTACACTCAAAAAGACCCAGAAAATTCAGGGGAAGGAGGCAAATTCTTAATCTTAATATCAGGTTGAGTTATGGGAAATAAGTTGACTCCTACAAAGGTCCTCGTTGCCTATTAGAGACAACTGTACTGAATTCTGATCCATGGTGTTAAATCTTATTCTAACCTTAGTAACCCAAAAAATCCCAGACATTGCCAATAAAACCTTCACACTATGAGCATTAGGTGGTAAAAAAAAATCACACAAATCTCTAAATCTCTAGTTCTTTAAAACAGGCTATTTTTAAAAGGGCTTTTATAACAATAAGTTTTTCAGATCTAAGCCAGTGACCCATTTATTTCAAACAAAAATGTGACACTACAAATTTTACTACGTAAAGATCATTCAAAAACAATCATTGCTTAAAACATATACATGTTCATTGAAGTATTATTTATAATAACAATATATTGAAAACTATACAGATATCCAACAATATGTGGGTGATAGTAAATTATGGCCCATCAATTTAATGAAATGTAATGAAGCCATTGAAAATTATGTTCATATTTTCAATAATCAATTCTGTTCATCTTCCTTTATAGTTTTTGGGTTTTGTGTCATCATAATTACCTCCCTCCTTCTAAAAATAACATTCTCCTATGTTTCCCTAGTATCTTTATGGTTTCCTTTTTTATATTTTAATTTCTAATCTACTTGGAATTTATTTTTGTATATGGAATTAAGTAGAAATCAAACTTCCTTTTTTTCTAATTGCAGAACCAATTATTTCAAACTAGTTTGTTGAATAATATGCTCTTTTCCCCCTCTGATTTCTAACAAAATTATCATATAATAAATTTATATATTTGCTTCTGAACCTTCTAGCCTGTTCCAATGTATATTTTTAAGCACCTCAATTATTTTAATTCTTATAATAAATGTGTATTGATTTAAAAGTTTAGTAAGAAATTTACTTTGTATTATGCTTAAAATTTTAACAGTAAGTTAAAATGTTTATGAAAAAATCAAATTTCAATTAATATTAAAAATATTTGTAAGCATGAGTTTAATTGTATAAAAATGTATCTAGGGAAAATATTGAAGTAAGTACATCAGAATGGTAATATTATTAAAAGAGTGTGAAACCATCATAAAACTGAGCAGAAAGAAGTAAATCCAATTATACATTTCAAGCATGATAAAGATGGAATTTCAAGTAGTATAAGAAAGGTGGGGCCAGAGAGGCCCAAGATACGCAGAGACCACATGCCCTGCGGTGCCAGTGCATGACCCAGCAGGTAGGCCTTGCTGCCACCACCGGACTCCATCCCCAGCCTGGCCGAGTTCATGCTGACAGGAGAGGTGCCTCCCCGGAGAGGCCCAGGACCCAAGGTGTCCATGCACCCAAGGCACCAGTGGGCAACTGAGCAGCCACTGAGGCAGCCGTGCCAAATTGGAAGCCCCAGCAGCATCTTAGCCAGACAATAGTATCAAACCAGTGGACCATGAAATCCCCTGCCATAATGACTAAACATCAAAGGAAAGATACCAGAAATACAAAAAATCAAGAAAGTACACCACCAAAGGGTAATAACTCTCAAGCTCTAGATCATATAGATCCAGACAAGAAGCCTTGAAATGTTTGACAAGGAATTTCAAGTGATAATTCTAAGGAAACTAAATGAGATATAGGAAAATTCAGCTAGACAACACAATGAAATGAGGAAAAGTATATAGGACCTGAAAGAAGAAATGTACAAGGAAATCAATGCCCTGAAAAAGAATGTGGCAGAGCTTGTTGAGCTGAAGAATTCATTCAATGAAATAAAAAATACAACAGAGAGTTTAACCAGCAGGCTTGCAGAAGCAGAAGAGAGAACTTCTGACCTTAAAGATGGGCTGTTTGAAATAACACAGGCAGACAAAAAAAAAAAAAGAGAGAGAGAAAAGAATTAAAAACATTGAAGAAAATCTAAGAGAGCTATCAGATGACCTTAAGCGTTCAAATATCTGAATCATGGGTATTCCAGAAAGAGAGGAAAAAGGAGATTGTATTGAAAACATATTCAACAAAATAGTGGCAGAACACTTCCCAGGTATAGGAAAAGACACAGATCTTCAGATTCAGTAAGCTCAAAGATCCCCAAACATATTCAACGTAAAAAGGTCTTCTCCAAGACATGTTTTAGTCAAATTGGCAAAACTCGATGACAAAGAGAGAATCTTAAAAGCTTCAAGAGAGAAGCATCAAGTTACCTATAAGGGAGCCCCAATTAAACTAACATCAGACTTTTCATCACAAACCCTAAAAGCCAGAAAGGAATGGGATGATATATTTAAAATACTAAAAGACAGAGAATGTCGGCTAAGAATACTCTACCCCACAAGGCTATCCTTCCAAAATGAAGGGCAAATAGTATATTTCTCAGACAAACAAAAACTGCAGGAGTTCACTACCACACGACCACCGTTACGAGAAATTCTCAAGGGAGTACTGGGTTTGGTACCTGAAAAACAACTACCACTGCCATAAAAACCCAAGAGAAATCAAAACCCACTAGTATAATAAAAATGGCATCCATGAAGAGAAAACGAACAAACAAAAAAAGCCTATCTACAACCCAAGGAATCAACAAATACACAACAGAAACAGTAAATCAGAAAGAATGGAACAAAAGACACCTAAGACATCCAAACAAAAATCAATAAAATGCTAGGAATAAATCAACGCTTTTCAATAACAACTCTTAACATAAAAGGCTTAAATTCCCCAATCAAAAGACACAGACTGGCTGACTGGATTAAAAAGGAGGACTCAACTATATGCTGCCTTCAAGAGACCCACCTCATCCACAAAGACTCACATAGACTAAGAGTGAAAGGGTGGAAAAAGACTTACAATGCAAACAGAAATGAAAAATGAACTGGAGTAGCTATTCTTATATCTGATAAAATAGACTTTAAACTAAAAACCATAAAAAGAGATAATGAGGGCCACTACATAATGATAAAAGGATTGATCCATCAAGAATACATAACAATCATAAATATATATGCACATAACAATCATAAATATATGCACACCCAATTTTGGAATAGCCAGATTTATAAAGCAAACTCTATTATATCTAAAGAAGGAAATAGACACTAATACAATAACAGCAGGGGAACTGAACACCCCACTATCAATATTGGACAGATAATCTAGGCAAAGAATCAGCAGAGAAACATAAGATCTAAACAACATACTAGAAAAATTGGACTTGGCAGATATCTACAGAACGTTCCATCCAACAAGCTCAGAATATTCATTCTTCTCATTAGCACATGGATCATTCTCCAGGATAGATCACATGTTAGGTCACAAATCAAGTCTCAACAAATTCAAAAAAAATTGAAATTATCCCATACATTTTTTCAGACCACAATGGATTAAAATTAGGAATCAATAACAAATGAAATTCTGGAAACTATACGAACACATGGAAATTAAACAGCATTCTACTTAATGACATATGGGTCCAAGAAGAAACCAAACAGGAAATCAAATATTTATTGAAACTAATGAAAACAATGATACATCATACCAAAACCTGTGAGATACTGCAAAAGCAGTACTAAGTGGGAAATTTATCACATTAAATACTTACTTCAGAGGAATTGAAAGATGGCAAGTGAACAACCAAACACTGCACCTTAAAGAACTAGAAAAACAAGAACAATCCAAACCCAAAGTTAGCAGACAGAAAGAAATCATTAAGATCAGACCAGAACTTAATGAAATTCAAATCCAAACAACGATACAAAAGATCAATGAATCAAGAAGTTGGTCGCTTTATTAATCAAGATTAATAAAATTGACAAACCTTTAGCACAGCTAACTAAAAAAAGAAGAGAGAAGATCCAAATAACAAAAATTAGAAATGAAAAAGGTGATATTACAACTGATACATCTGAAATACAAGGAATCATTTGAGACTACTATAAACAACTATATGCCAAAAAATTTAAAAATCTGGAGGAAATGGATAAATTTCTGGACACAAACAAACTACCAAAACTGAGCCAAGGAGATGTAGAAAATCTGAACAGACCAAAAACAATAAAAGAGATTGAAGGTGTTATCAGAAGGGTCCCAATAAAGAAAAGCCCAGGACCAGATGGGTTCACAGCAGAATTCTACCAAACATTCAAAGAGGACTTGACACTAATTCTCTACAAACTATTCCAAAAGACTGAAACAGAGGTAATTCTCCCAAACTCATTCTATGAAGCAAACCTCACCCTGATACCAAAGCCAGGTAAAGATACAACTAAAAAAGAAAGCTACAGGCCGATATCCTTGATGAATATAGATGCAAAAACCCTCAATAAAATACTAGCTAACAGAATACAGCAACACATACATAAAATTATAAACCACGATCAAGTGGGATTCATCCCAGGTATGCAATTTTGGTTCAACATAGGCAAATCAGTAACTGTGATACACCACATCAATAAAATCAAACACGAGGACCATATGATCATCTCTATAGATGCTGAAAAAGCATTTGATAAAATTCAACCTCATAAGTTAGGTATAGATGGAAAGTATTTCAACATAATTAAAGCCATATATGATAAACCCACTGCCAATATCATCTTGAGTGGGGAAAAGGTAAAAGCTTTTTCTTTAAGAACAGGAACTAGACAAGGATGCGCACTCTCACCACTCCTGTTCAACATAGTGTTGGAAGTACTAGCCAGAGCAATCAGAGAAGAGAAGGAAATAAAGGGCATCCAGATTGGAAAAGATGAAGTCAAACTGTCCCTGTTTGCAGATGACATGATCCTATATATCAAACAGCCTAAAGCCTCTACAAAAAAACTCTTGGAATTGATAAATGATTTCAGCACAGTAGCAGGATACAAAATCAACACACAAAAATCAGTAGCATTTCTATTCACCAATAGTGAACAAGCAGAAAGAGAAATCAAGAAAGCCTGCCCATTTACAATAGCCACCAAAAAAATAAAATACCTAGGAATTGAACTAACTAAGGATGTGAAAAATCTCTATAACGAGAACTACAAACCACTGCTGAGAGAAATTAGAGAGGATACAAGAAGATGGAAAGACATCCCATGCTCCTGGATTGGAAGAATCAATATAGTGAAAATGACTATACTACCCAAAGTAATATACAAATTCAATGCAATCCCCATCAAAATTCCAATGACATTTCTCTCAGAAATGGAAAGAACTATACAGTCATTTATCTGGAATAACAAAAGACCAAGAATAGCCAAAGCAACGCTGAGCAAAAAAAAATAAAGCTGGAGGTATTACTCTACCTGACTTTAAACTATACTACAAAGCCACAATAACCAAAACAGCATGGTACTGGTACAAAAACAGAGACACTGATCAATGGAATAGAACAGAACACCCAGAAATCAACCCACGCACTTACTGCCATTTGATCTTCGACAAAGGCACCAAGCCTATTCACTGGGGTCAGGACTCCCTCTTCAGCAAAGGGTGGACAAAGGCACTAAGCCTCTACACTGGGGAAGAGACTGCCTCTTCAGCAAATGGTGCTGGGAAAACTGGATATCAATATGCAGGAGAAAGAAACTAGGCCCATACCTTTCACCATATACTAAAGTCAACTCAAAATGGATTAAAGAATTAAATATACACCCTGAAACAATAAAACTTCTTAAAGAAAACATAGGAGTAACACTTCAAGAAGTAGGACTGGGCACAGCCTTCATGAATACGACCCCAAAAGCATAGGCAACCAAAGGAAAAATAAACAAATGGGATTATATCAAACTAAAAAGCTTCTGCACAGCAAATGAAACAATCAACAGAATAAAAAGACAACAGAGTGGGAGAAAATATTTGCAAAATATACATCTGACAGAGGATTAATATCCAGAATGTACAAGGAACTCAAACAACTTTACAACAAAAAAACAAGTTACCCAATTAAAAAATGGGAAAAAGAGCTAAGTAGGCATTTCTCAAAGGAAGATATATGAATGGCCAACAGACGCATGAAAAAATACTCAACATCACTCAGCATTCTGGAAATGCAAATCAAAACCACACAGATACCATCTCACCCCATTTAGGATGGCTAATATCCAAAAGACTGTGAATGATCAATGCTGGTGAGGTTGCAGAGAAGAAGGAACTCTCATACATTGTTGGTGGGACTGCAAAATGAAGAGAGAAATACCACATGTTCTCACTTATTTGTGGGAGCTAAAAATAAATTTAAAAATACACAAATAACCGGGGGAGGGAGGGAAGAAGACACAACAATTACAATTCCTTGAAGTTGATACAACAAGCGAACAGCTATGAGGTTGTTGGGATGGAGGGGGAAGAGGGAGGACGGAGGGAGGTTTCAGTAATGGGCCACAATAATCAACCACATTGTATATTGACAAAATAAAATAAAATTAAATAAAATTAAAAATAAAAATTCAAAAAAATATAGGTGGATTATTAAATAAATGGTATTGAATTAACTGAGAGGCATTCATGAAAATAAAATAAAGTTGGATATTTATGTCACCCCATATACCAAAATGCATAATGAAACACTGAAGATTTTGTATGTAAAATATAAAATCAGAAAAATAACAGAAGAAAATGCAGGGATATATTTATAGAATTATGGTGTTTAAAAAACTTTTTTCTAAACATAATACTAAAACCAGAAAACATAACAGAAATTTTGAAAAATTTTAACACACCAAGTGAAAAAGACAAATGGCAATCCAAGAAAAAGAAATATTTTCACCATATATATTTGACAAAATGAATCAATAGCTTTATTATATAAATTGCTCTTATGAAATAAAAAAGAAAAAGATCATTCAATATAAAAGGGGGCAAAAGTTATAAACAGGAAATGGCTAATAACAATAGAAAATGCTGTTCAAATAGAGTTAAAAAAAGAAATGCAAACTAATCAAGATGTTATTTTAGCCTATTAGGTTGTCAAAAAAATTAAAAAGATTAAAAGTCCAATGTTGGCTAGAGTGAGTAGAAATAAGCACCTCATTTTCTACTGGTGGTAGTGTAACGAGATAATATATATCAAATTTTATCCAATATTTATCAACTTATAAACTCTTTTTGATTCAGCAGTTTTCTTCCTAGAACTTTATCTAAGAAAATTTGCATACATTTCCTATTATTATAGGTACTATGTAATAGTAATAATAAAATGGAAACAGCCTAAATGTCTATCAATAGGAGATTGATTAAATGAGTTATGATACAGTCATATAATAAAATACCATTTAATCATTAAAAATTATTGTGTAGGTATATTTTGTGGCATGGAAATGTGCTCACGATATATTGTTAATTCAAGTAATCAAGTTATTAAAATGGCATGTATAGTATACATTTTTTTAGGCATGTCTGTAGACTGCTACACTTTATACTTACATATATAAAAACACCTGTGCATTCAAGGAAAAATGTCTGAAAGGATATACATATGCTTATAGTAATTATTACTGGGTAATGAGATTAAATTTTTATTCACATATTTATTGAGCCTCTGTTATATCCCAGACGTGTCTAAAGGCTGAGGTTATAGTGTAAACAAGGGGACAAGCTACCTGCTCTCCTGAAGCCTACGATTCAATTAAAGGGAAATAAGCAATAAAGATGTAAATAAACAGGATAACTTCAAATAGTGGTAAATACTATGAAGAAAAAAAAAAAACAGGTATCTTGATAGGGAATGGCTGGTGTGCAGTGGGAGATAGTTACTTTGTGTTTGGGGGATTGGGGAAGGGCTTTCATGAGGAGGTGATTTTTGAACTGAGATAGATTAGGGAGAGGCCAGCCCTAGGAAGGGCTTTCAAGCCAGAGGCAACTCATGCAAAAGTCCTGAGGAAGAAATGAGCCTATGATACTCCAGGAACAGAAAGAAGCCCAGGAGGCTAGAATGTAGTAAAGAGTGGAGTGGAGTGAGCAGATGTCTGAGAAGCAGGTGGGAGTCAGATTTTGTGGGTCTCACTGGCTCTGCTAAAGTATTTGAATTATGTTTGAGTGCAGGGAAGGCATGCAGGAAAGGTATTCAGCATGAAAGTGACCCAATCCATTTTACATATTAAAAATACCATTCTTGCTGCTTCTTTATATCTTCTTGAACTGTTTCAATTGTTTACAGTAATTATGAATAAAATTATGAGTAGGTTTGATTTTCTTATTTATCTGCTTACATGCATTGCAAGTTTCTACCAAAAATATTTATTACTTTTATACTCCTCCCACATTTTCCAAATATAGAGAAATTTTTTTTTTTCCTTTTTGTCTTTTTTC
>NW_007731695.1:36188-42129 GCF_000696425.1 Galeopterus variegatus
CATGCATTGCAAGTTTCTACCAAAAATATTTATTACTTTTATACTCCTCCCACATTTTCCAAATATAGAGAATTTTAAAGAAAAATACATAAGCTGAGACAATGGACTACCATATTATCAAAACCCTTTTTATAAAAAAAAAAAAAAGCAAAACATTTTGTCAGAAGAATATATACCTTGAAGTCAAAACTGACTTTATCTCCTTATAGCATTGACCATTGGGCCTGGAACACAATCCACCATGGCCTTAATTTCCTGATAATGATGTAAAAATTAAATGGGGGAACAGTAATTTAGGAGAAACTTGAATTGTCCTCTCTGTTTAGAAGCACTTCGGTATTCCATACTACGTCATTTGCTGAGGTCCTCCAATGGGCCAGTCACTGTGTAATGTGGTAGAGATTCCTCAGTAGATAAGACACATTTCTCCTTCAAGAATCTCTTGGTCTTCAGGAATAGAGTCAAGAAAGCCATGGATTTCAATGTAGTATGTTCAGTGCAGTATGCTCTCTTAAACCTAAAGTGTAGTGCTGACAATCCCATTTGCAACAGTCCCACGTCCACCCCCACCCTTCCTTTCCCCAGTTAGTCTCTGGCACAAGACCCTGATTTACTGTGTTGGGTACTCATCACTACCTGAATTTATCCCGATTATTAATTTATGAACTTTGTTTATCTCCCCCTACTGGGCCCAAAGTTCTTTGGGATCAGGGACATTCTCCTTTTCACTGGTGTATCCTCAGTATCTACAACATTGGCTGGCTTTGTAGTAGGTGCTCAGTAAATTCATTGTTAAATGAATGAAAGTGAAGGGGTAACATAAGAGTGATTCGCTCCTACAGTGGATGTCATCGTAAAGATTTTATCAGATCCTCATAACAATACTGCTAAGTGGGTCTCATTATTATTACTCTCATTTGGAAAATTAGGATACTGAAATTCAGAAAGGTTAAAGTTCTTGTTAAGGTTCAATTGACTAGCAAATGGCAAAGATAGCACATGCTAGCCCCAAATCCTGTGCTCTTTGGGCTGCACACTAATAGAATCTCAGTGAAATTGATTTTTCATATTTACATATTTAACCCAGGCTTAAAAGTCTTGAACATAGCTGGTAAAAGGTATCATTTTAAAAAACAAAACAAACAAACAAAACCCACAAATAAAAGTGTGGGTCTGTGTGTGTTTCTGTGCCAAAATGAAATGCATCTATGTTAGATGTGTAAGCAATTTAGACAGCTCCAAACCAGGGGGACATACTTGTTAGACTGTAACAGAGTTTTGTACTTGTTTTTATAATGATGTGCTTATAGTAATCATTTGATTCTCAACTCTGGAAGACATTTCTTATAACTGAATTTAAATTCCATGTTCAGAGATGATGTGATAATATCACATCATGTTTATTTGTGACTAACCAAAAAGACTTAGGAGAAACACTGGAAGTTTTCTAAAGTGTCAAAACAGATGAAACAGAGACTTCAAAAAGAAAACCAAGTGCTTTGTTGTTGTATGTTACTTTCTCCGCCTCTTGGGTTCTAGGGAAGTTGTTCAGGACACTTGGGTACAGACCTTTTCTTTGAGATTTCCACTAAAAATCAAGAACTTCATTGATTTTTGATGCCACCTTCTGGCTGCTACGAAAACTTCAGCATATAAAGGTTGTGTTAAAACAACTTTGAACATTTGCTGATGCAGCACCAATACCAAATTAGACAGACTGAAATACCCATCCCACCTGTATGAGGTTCAGGCAGGGAGATGGGAAAGATTAAGAGGAGAAAGATTTTCTGTTTAAGTTTTGTGTGTAATTTGGCATCTAGGTGAAGCAATACCAACTTTGTCTTCAATTCACTGAAGAACCTTTGACAAAATGGCAGGGGTGTTCAACAAGTCTGTTTGAACGTACTACAAGCTCAGATCTAGTACTTGGTTTAATTTTTAAAATTGTGTCAAAAATAATATATGCATGTGAAAGCAAATCAAACAGCAATGACGAGCTTATAATAAAAGCAGTAGTCTCCCATCCTAGGACTCCGCACCCACAATTTCATTTCACAAAGACAGTCTCTTTACTCTCTGGTTTAAATTCTTCTAGCAGTTTTTTGCATAACTTTAAATAATATGCTTATTATATTATTTTGTGCTTATTAATTTTAGATGGAATCCATTGACAGTCTGCTGTGAAAAATGAAGACTTAATTCATTTACATTATCTCTTTTCTGACCCCCTTCCTTTCCTGTTTGATAGTTAAATTACTACTTTTAGATTTCCTTATAGTTAGTTTAGTNTCTAGGGAAGTTGTTCAGGACACTTGGGTACAGACCTTTTCTTTGAGATTTCCACTAAAAAGCAAGAACTTCATTGATTTTGGATGCCACCTTCTGGCTGCTACGAAAACTTCAGCATATAAAGGTTGTGTTAAAACAACTTTGAACATTTGCTGATGCAGCACCAATACCAAATTAGACAGACTGAAATACCCATCCCACCTGTATGAGGTTCAGGCAGGGAGATGGGAAAGATTAAGAGGAGAAAGATTTTCTGTTTAAGTTTTGTGTGTAATTTGGCATCTAGGTGAAGCAATACCAACTTTGTCTTCAATTCACTGAAGAACCTTTGACAAAATGGCAGGGGTGTTCAACAAGTCTGTTTGAACGTACTACAAGCTCAGATCTAGTACTTGGTTTAATTTTTAAAATTGTGTCAAAAATAATATATGCATGTGAAAGCAAATCAAACAGCAATGACACAAGTCTGTTTGAACGTACTACAAGCTCAGATCTAGTACTTGGTTTAATTTTTAAAATTGTATCAAAAATAATATATGCATGTGAAAGCAAATCAAACAGCAATGACGAGCTTATAATAAAAGCAGTAGTCTCCCATCCTAGGACTCCGCACCCACAATTTCATTTCACAAAGACAGTCTCTTTACTCTCTGGTTTAAATTCTTCTAGCAGTTTTTTGCATAACTTTAAATAATATGCTTATTGTATTATTTTGTGCTTATTAATTTTAGATGGAATCCATTGACAGTCTGCTGTGAAAAATGAAGACTTAATTCATTTACATTATCTCTTTTCTGACCCCCTTCCTTTCCTGTTTGATAGTTAAATTACTACTTTTAGATTTCCTTATGGTTAGTTTAGTGACTTTAAATAGTATGCTAACACCTCTACTTCTTATTCCTTTAACTTTTGTCAGTGTCCTGGCTCCTGTTTAAGTGAGAGTATAAATGACTTCTCTATTCTTGGTATTTTGAAATCTCATGATTTAATGTAGATCTTTTTAAAAAATTAGTTTTATTTTGTCCTCAGTGAGTCTTTTAATTCTGAAGAACTATGTCTGACTCTCATCAGCTCTGGAAATTTTTCTATGTCTTTGTTGTTTTCATTTCTTCCATTTTATAGGTTCTCTTTTTGGAACTATTGGTTATACCCTGGACTTCCTGGATTAGCCTCAATGCCTCTTCCCCCACCCCTTATATTTTTCATCTCTGGCTTTTTATTCTGTATTTTAGATTTTCTCAATTTCTTTTCCAGCACTTCTTTTGATGTTCTTTTAAATTTTGGCTATCATATGTTTAATCTCCATAAGCCCTTTCTTGTTTTCCATTTATTCCTTCACAATAACATCTTTTTCTTGTGGATAATCTGCTTGGATTACTATAAATGTATTGGAGGGTTTTTAAAGGTCTCTCGTATGCCCTGAATTATTTTAATTTCATTCAGCATCAGTTTTTGTTTGTTTATCTTAGTCTTTCTCATTTGTGTTCTGATTCCTCTTATATGCCTGATCCTAATTGATTATCTATTCTTACTAGAGAAAGAAGGACTGGGTTGTTTGTGTAGATTTGCTTTGCTGCTCTTTTACTAGTTTTCCAGGGAGGCCTCTGCGTTGTGAGGGGTAATGGGGCTGTATTGGCTGTCCGATTTCACTACAGCATGAACTGCTGGCAAGCCCGAGGTCAGCCACTGGCTTTCAAAATTCTATAATATGAAGGGTTGTGGATAAAGGTACCAAATCCCACAAAAGTCTTTGCTCCCCAGAAGGTTCATCTAACAAAAAAGGTTTCTGTCTTTCCCTGTTTTTCCTGGAATTTTAAGTGTAGGAGTACAGGAGAAGTACAGAGGTGCTGATTTGCACTGGAGATCTGTATGTAAACCTTCAACTAATCTCCCTGTTTTTGGTCACATTTCTCACTTTCATCTCTGAGTCCAGCACGTTTCATGATTTCTAACAGGCAAATCCTGTCCCGCCCTCTCTACAGCCCTGTACAGTATGTTCAACATTCGACACACTTCCATATGCATTCCATCTTCCAGAAATTGTTGACCTCTCTTCTGCAATTGTGAGCAAATCCCATCCTCCACATCTTTAGCTAGTTTGGCAAGGTGTATTCCTTTTCTTTGTGCTTTTATTTTATTTCAGTAGGTCTCAGGAAAGATGAGAGATGGGCTCAGGTGCTCGGTACATCATCTTGAACTAGCAGTTTGCCATTGCTTCCTTTTTCTATTTCTTGGTGGGAATATAATTTAAGTTAAATAATGAGTTACTTCCTCAATCCTACAGACTTGCTTAGCTGCAGCCTTCACCATCTACTTTGTACCTAAGGAGTCTGAGGTCCCCTAAAATTTGAAAATATTGGAGAGATTGTAGTTAAATGATTGTAGATTTATGCTGAAAGACTAAGAAGGGTTCTAACTAAGACTTCGAAGAAACTTATTTTGGAATTGGTTTCATTCATTCCACAGCATTTGATAAGTGACTAAAATGGTCCAAGTACGAGGCTAAGTGCTGAATAAGGTATAAACCCTACCCTTGAGGATAACATAATCTGGTGAATAACTTGAGTTTATGTAGCATTTTGCAGTCTCTAAATGAATTTTACCTGTGGTGGACTCAACACTTACTGATTTACCATTCAGTTTTAACTACTCCTAAGGGACCCCAACGATCCATGACATGTAATAATTTATTCATTTTCCTGGGTACAAATTTGAATCTCATGCACCGTGAAACTGTGCATGATGTAGTTGCATGGGTGATGAAAGAGCCAAGCTGACACTTGTGGACCTTGAAGTAGCCTTGTGCATATTGTGTATGAATTTATAACCAGCTTCCTGAGCCATTTTAACTCGATGGGATACAAACATGAATGGGCTTATTTTTTTCTTATCTTTTTTCTTATTTAAGAATGCTCTTTCAGATCTCTGTTTTAGCTTTGACATCTTAGGCAGATTACACAGCTTTCCAGACACTTTCCATTGTTAAAAAGTTCAGTAGTGTCCAATTTAAAGTTTCAGTCTCATTTCTTCCAGTCCGCCAGCTCAGGTTTGACTCTGCGAAGGAACGTGGAATGGGGGGAGAGGCTGGTCTGCTGTTTCCCTTCTCCTCTCTCCCTTTCTGGTTCTGGCTCTTTCATCATATTGTGAGGGATGGAAGGAGAGGGAAAGGGATGAGTGTCTGCTCCTTTCCTGGCCACTGCCATAATCCCATATGGTTGTTGTTACTGTAGCTAAGAGATAACTGACTAACCATCAACACCCTCTTTGGGGTAAGCATCCAAAGGATGGCTCTTAAATGCGGAACAGGTGGAAATTTTCTGGGAGTCCTCACTGAATAGTTCTTTGATGTGAGAGATCAGTTTTCCCTCCTCCAAACCCCTTCAGCTCCATCCCTGGTGGTTCACCTTCATGGTCTCTTATTGTCAGGTGAGCCTGAGTGCTTGACCCCACATCCTACCAGGACAGGCTGCTTCATCGCTGCCTTCTTTCTGCTCCATTGACTTTTTTTTCAGCTCTCTTGTGGTCTCTGTGGGTCTCATTTCTCCCTGCTCAAGTGGGCACAGAGGGCGGACTAGCGGGTGTGCCGTGTAAGAGGTGTTCAATTAAAAACTGAGGTGCTGCTCTGTACTTTCAGTCTCTATGAGAGATTCTC
>NW_007731695.1:43075-45115 GCF_000696425.1 Galeopterus variegatus
GATAGGAATATTGGAATACAAACTCCCATTCAGAAAGGGAGGAAGGATAAATACATAGCAGTCTCTGGTGCATGGCAATAGAGAACAGTTTTTATTTTGACCTGTGTTGTGTTCTCTGAGAGGAACTCCCTTACCCATTGCATGCTATGGTCTTTTGCTCAGCCCCCTGGGAGGTCATTTTCTGTCCATTAGCCTCCAGATGACACCATTGCTTAGCCTTGGAAAGTATGCCCGCTGGAGGGCCATATAGTGTTAAAGCTCCTGCTGTGCAAGTTTAGTACCTCAAAGATTATTTTAACAGGCAAAAGCTTTTTTAGGTTAGAGCGTGATTTTTTTCGCATTATAATTACCTCAAAAACTTAGTAGGTTTCTGACTTCTTGCTTCTTCTTGGTTCCATGTGTCAGTAACCACACCCAGAGATACTCTCCAGAACTAGTTTGTAAATCTGCTTTATTTCTTTGCTTCTTCATCTCCCTCAAAGACTTTTTTTTTTCCTTTTTGTCTTTTTTACTGACNATCATTTTCAATGGCAATGTAATCTCCCACTTTATGAATGTACAATTCTGTATTTAACCAATTTGTTGATGAACAGTTTGATTTTGTTTTTTTTTTTACTATTACAAAAAGATGCTTCAAATGTTGGGCAGGTTAAAGGGGATTTGGGGAATATTTTGTAGCTGTCTAGAGAAAATGAAGCCAAGTTTTAAAGGTCAGATATTAAAAGTGGTTAGGGTCTGACATGATATGGAACATTTCTAAGGTCACTAAAAAGATTATTTTATGTTTCTTTTCTCTCAACAGGAACAAGACCATTTTGTTTTACTTTAACCTGCTGAGCTGTACCAGCCCCTCTGTGTTGATAAACTTACAATGTCCTACCACACAGGTAAGGCACAAGATGCCTCGCTGGTGGTGTTAGCAGTTCTGAACATTCTTGGATGAAAGTATTCAGAAATTCCATTTGAATTCTCTGTGTGCATGGTTAATTATGAATTTATAGTAAGTTGGAAGATGTAAGTACGAGCTCACGTTTGCTCATATACAATCAAAACCAAGCAGAGATTGGTTGCATTTTAAAATCACTAAAGAACCTTGGTTGATTATCTTGTCTAACCACCCACTTTTATAAATAAATAGCTGCAGCCCATAGAAGTGGCGATACTTTTCTCAAGATCAGCATTGTATCAGGAAGAGTAAAGCTAGCTATTGTAACTAATAAGCCCCAGTTTTTCAGTGACAACACAATAACCATACAACAGTACAAGTATTTGTGGTCAGTAGGATACTCTCCTCCATGCTCCTTCCACTGGCTGGCTCTGCTGTCCCTTGTCTGCATCGTCCTCTTCTGCATCCGACTACCAGGAGACAGTGAGGATGANGGTGTGCCGTGTAAGAGGTGTTCAATTAAAAACTGAGGTGCTGCTCTGTACTTTCAGTCTCTATGAGAGATTCTCTTAGAGTCCTCAATAATTTGGAATTGGAAGGAGCCAATCCACCCTTTCTTCCTGAGGAAGAAAGGGAAAGTCCTTGTAACTGGGATCATTGTATCCCGCCAACTCTAGTCTCTCCAATCCACCTCTCTCCCCCCACCTTTTGCTTATGTGAACAGGGGCAGGAACAGGGTAGAAGGGACGGGAAGATCTAGCCCCAGTTTCTTGTGGAGGACTTTATCCTTAGATTTTTATCCTACTTACTGATTCTGAGTCAGCAGGAAAAGTATTACTGAACAACTCATTATATACACCATGCTATGTACGTAGTCTCATTAATTAATTGGGGAGTGGACAAGATACTGGGAAACATTCTTCTTGAATGTTTAGGGCTGTGTTTCTTAAGATGTGGAATCCACGAGGGAGCTTAGGGGAAAAGATGCTAATTTCTGTGTCCCATGTCCAGAGATTTAGGCTCTCAAGAACTGAGAAGGAGTCAGGAATCAGAATTTTCAATAATTACTTTAGTTGTTACTTCAAATCCCATCCTCCACATCTTTAGCTAGTTTGGCAAGGTGTATTCCTTTTCTTTGTGCTTTTATTTTATTT